>NW_010288094.1:0-784 GCF_000700745.2 Antrostomus carolinensis
GCCTCGGGGATGCCCAGTTTGCCCTTCAGCACTGAATCTTGGATAACAGGGAAACTGGGAGACCTGTGGGGACAGAGTCCAGCTGAGCTCCTTGGTTTGTCACTGTCCCCAACTTCTCTGTCACCCGGCAGGCGCCAAATTCACCCTTTGGTAGGTTTTTGGGAGCATCTTTCACCTCCTTGGGCTCTGGTGGGGACCGGCAGCATCCAAGGAGCGAATGGGGAAACTGAGGCACCATGCTAGGTCACCAGCCACCCAGGATGAGGGAACAGAGAGTCAATCCCTTGGGGACACCACCAAGATCTTACTTGGGGATGGGGGAGAAGATGCTGAGGCCAGCACGGAACTTCTTGAGGGTGCCACTTGTCTTGAACCAACTGTGCCGCTTCTCCTGCTGGGTCTTCAGGAAATCGTTGCTGAGATGTTTCCATTGCTGGGATGTGAACATGCCCAGGATCCTGGGAGAGAGGTGGCATGGGTGGCTGAGCAAGATGCCAGCACATATAGGTGCTTTGGTGCCTACTGAGCCTGGTGCATGGGTGATGCATGCCACCCAGTTCCTCCTCCTCCCCACCCAAAGTGGTGGTGAGCCCATCACAGCAGGTAAAAGGTGGTGGCATGGGGACATGTGGCACCTGGCCAGTTTTGGGACAACATGGTGACCCCACGGCCCACCCCACGGCCCACCCTTGGGTGCCTGTTGGGTTTTGGCTCTTACTTCTTCAACTGCAGACCCAGCCCAAAGCCCTCCTTGTTGGATGGCTGGAAAACCTCAATGGACGGT
>NW_010288095.1:0-3165 GCF_000700745.2 Antrostomus carolinensis
TGTTATTCCAATTAAAAATGTGCATTTTTAGTAATAATTATGAAATGTTTGTAGCAAAAAAAAAAAGATGTTTTATGGTGGAAAGAACTATGAAAATTTAACACCATTTTGACACCGGAGATTCTTTACTGCAGGCAAATCTGCTGGCCTGTAGATCATGGATTAAGCTATTTTCTAACAGCTTTTTATGGGGGAAAACAAATTAATCTGCTGCTCCCCAGGGAGGTGCTCATGGCACCAAGCCTGACAAGATGCCAGCAGCATTTGGCCAACATGTGCCCTCAGGGACATGGTGTGAATGTTGGGCTTGTCCTGTGCAGGGACAGGAGTTGGACTCCATCTTCCTGGTGGGTCCAACTCACAACATTTGATGATTCTCTGATTCTGAGATTCTATATCTGCTCCAAGAAATCCCAATTTCAGGGTCAGACTGGACGTCTCCAGCCCATCAGCCCCACCAGCTGCCCATCAGCACAGATCTCCATGTTACAATCACTCCCAGTGGATGCTTTAAGGTGATTCCCAGTGGATGTCCCAGTGGATGTCCCTTTGCTTTCATCTCTTGATGCAAACCTGAAGACCACACATCATACCAGACTAACTGCCTAGTCCAAAACACGACCATAAGGAACAACCATGGGCCCACAGAGAGAAACCCATGAGATGGGGCCACCTTGGGTCTTCTACACCAGGGAGAAACACCAACAAGGACTGAGAAGACCCTATGGAATTTGCTTCAACCACCTTTTAATCTCTTTCTAATTTGTTTTCTATGAGTATCTTTTAAGAAGTGGATTTGTTGTTGAGCATATTTGCAACAACAGGTAATTTTAGGAGATAATTATTAGCAGCAAGTGGCTGAGAAGTTAATTTGCAGCCTGAGATCCACAACTACTTGCTGTGGAGAGGTGACTCCAAAGCTCAGGTGAACCCATTCAGAAACAAGATGGAATATTGTGTGACAAGGGTGTCTGCTAAGGTTAATTAAAGTGTCTGAAGTGCCCATAACATAAAATAGCTCTAAAATAGCTATACAGTGAAGGTTATTCATTGAAGTTATTTGCTGCTTAAAATTTCAAGTAAATAAAATTGCCTTTTTTTTAATTAATTAACTTAATTAAATTAAACACATCACCCTGCCCCTTGTCATCTTGGCAAATAGATATTATTGTTGTCACACCGAGGCTCTGAGCAGTCGAGGGAGCCCAGATTTTCTCCAGCAGCCAGCAGGTTGTGATGGTTTAACTTGGCTGGCAGCCAAACACGACGCAGTCGCTCACACCGCTCCAATCCCTTCCCTTCCACCCAGGGAATAGGGGAGAGAGTTGGAGGAGTAAAGGTGAGGAGACTGGTAGGTTGAGATAAGAAGAAGTTAATAATTGGAGTAAAATGAAATTAAAATAGTAGTGATAATGATAATTATAACTATATATATATATAAGCTTAGGGGAGACCTTCTAGTGGCCTCCCAGTACCTGAAGGGGCTCCAGGAAGGCTGGGGAGGGACTTTGGCCAAGGGCAGGGAGGGAGAGAACAAGGGGTGATGGCTTGAAAGTGTCAGAGGGGAGATGGAGCTGAGATGTGAGGAAGAAATTGTTTGGTGTGAGGGTGGTGAGCCAGTGTCCCAGGTTGGCCAGAGAAGCTGTGGCTGCTCCTCCCTGGAAGTGTTTGTGGCCAGGTTGGATGAGGCTTTGAGCAACCTGGTCTAGTGGAAGGTGTCCCTGCTGCTGGCAGGGGGGGTGGAACTGGATGAGCTTGAAGGTCCCATCCAACCCAAACCATTCCATGAGTCTATGGTTCTATGAACTACCTTCTCTCTACCTGTGACGTGCTGAAGTCTGATATTGTGTAAGTTCCTCTCCAAGAAAGAGAGAAACAAAGGCAGAGGATGAAACCAGTAAGAGGCAGTTTGGGAATCAGATGGGTGACAGCATTGACCATCACCAGTATTTTCAATTTTCCTTTCATTTTCTACCTGCAGATGGTATCCTGGAATGCTGCTGAGCATCCCACCAGCCACCCTGCTGTGAAGAAGATCTTAAATAACCTTAAAATGGGAAATGGAGTCAGCTGTGCAATCAGCTGTGATTAATGAGGAGTTCCTTGGCAAACAGCTTGCTCTCCTGGAGACCTGAGGGCCTCTGTCCTTTGATACATGGTACAGGTTGATGGCAGACTAGACCTACAATACCTATCACCATTTGGTGGACCATGGGATGGTTCACTGTATGATGGGCCTCTGTGTGGTGGGGATGAGCTGGCTCTCCCCAAAGCAGAGATGACTCCTTCACCCATAAATCTTGAAGGCAAGACTAAATTCTAAAACCTCCCCTCCTCCCTTGGACTCAGGTGAGCAAAACCTCTGAATGATGTGGCTTGGACCACTTTGTACCCACTGGTTGAGGTTCATGGCCACAGAGAGCTATGCTAGC
The DNA here is from genome assembly GCF_000700745.2 of Antrostomus carolinensis. Lineage (NCBI taxonomy): Eukaryota > Metazoa > Chordata > Aves > Caprimulgiformes > Caprimulgidae > Antrostomus > Antrostomus carolinensis. The sequence goes on from NW_010288095.1 coordinate 2,433, forward strand.
AACGTCAAGTGAAAATGAATGTTTCACCTAACATTTTCTCTTCCCCTTCCCACCCTACACACTCAAGAGGGTTTGACCTGCTTGAAGAGATGTCCATGAGTTTAAGACAACATTCCTCACCCAGTGGTTTCATCAGATGAGTGATGCCCATACAAGAGCCACTTGGATCTTTCCTGGGTTTTTTTTTCCAACATTATCATGGAGAAAACGAAATCATAACATGGAGATCCCTTGTTTGCATCTCCAAACATCAAGCCCACACCACATCCATGAGGAAAACCAGCATCCAGGTGCTCTACAGCTCAAAAAGCCTTGATCATCCTCTCATACCTTACTGTCTACTCAGCAATATGGCCTCAGGATTAAATTTATGCAGAGCAATAAAGTTCTGTGCAATCACAGCCTTCTTCTGAGACCCTTCCCTGGAGACAGCACATCACAAAGCAGGGTAAGGACTTACCTGTGACATCAGTTCTCACTCTTCTTCCCAAAATCCCGTGTTCTTCATGTGTAATGTCCTCGGCAAGCTTCACCTGAGTTATTGTCAATGATGACTCCAAGTCCATATGTCAGTGATAACTCCCAGACCATCCAGCTGACAGCCTGCCCATGTGTTGGGTTCAGTTGGGTTGGCCACCTGTGGGCAATGCCCAGCTGGAAATTTGGGTTTCCTGTGACATCTTCTACAGCTTCATGATATGATTCATAGAACCATAGAATCCCAGACTGGTTT
>NW_010288096.1:0-599 GCF_000700745.2 Antrostomus carolinensis
CCGTCCCAGGCCACTCGCCGGCTGACGGGGAGCTGGGACCGTGGCGTGGGGGAGTTTTCAGCACGTCCTTGGCCAAAGTGGGCTCCAGCGCAGCTCCCGGGGCTGCGCTCTCTTGCTGGGTTCCTGCACATCCTACGCCGGACTGATGCTGCTGCTGCTGCCCAGTGACAGGCACGGGGGGCTGGCAGGGGGCTGGCAGGGAACAGCGGGGCTTGTGGCCCTGCGCTGGCTCAGCCTCCCTCGGCCGCCGCAGCCACAGCCGCAGCCCCACTCCCCCTGTGCCCCTATACCCAGCCTCCCCACAGGCCGGTGCTGTGCCCTCCCCAGGCAGCTCCTTCTTCAGCCCCACCTCCTCCTCCTCCTCGGTGCCCATCGCAGAGGCACACCAGGGCCAGGAAGGGCACCCCGAGCCCAGGGAGCACTGCTCAGCTCCGGGAAGAGCCTGAAGGGGGGGTCTCACCCCAACAGGGAAAAGCTGTAACGGCACGCCTGGGTGACAGGTGTCACCAACCATGGCGGGAAGTCACCAGGGTGAGCCCTGTGCCACACGTGCATCTCTTCTTAACCTCACCCCATCCACCACACCAATTCAGAAGCTG
>NW_010288097.1:0-2571 GCF_000700745.2 Antrostomus carolinensis
AACCATTCTATGATTCTATGATTAGTCTTCCCATTGATTTTTTTTCCTTTATGTTTGACTTTGTTTTCTTCCTAAAGGATTTTTTTTTTTTTTTTTTTTGCAACACCCTTCTTTCTAAACCTGATGGCTACCATCATACCTGCATTTCTGTCTGAGAGAATGATGTATAAAATTAGACCTTCTTTCTAAGGCCCTCAAGTGCTGACGTCAGCTTCTACCATTTGTTTCTATAACATGAGCTATTACCTTCATTGTACTAAAGACAGTAGACTCTGGAGGCAAGGAGAAAGGGTGGAAAGGATAAAAAATGGCAATTGTGCGAGTATAAAGTTTTCAGAATGGGCTAAATTGGGACTTGGGCTGAGTTATTTTTAGTGTCAAGGTTTGTGACTAAGGGCCTAGAAAAGCACATGTGTATATGCTCTTGAATCCCTGCTTTTCATTGTGGTTTAGCTAAGTCTCTGCTAAAAGTTGCATTTTTCTTCCTTTCAGGAGAGAATATTGCATTAAATGAGGTGATAAAACATACCAGATTTTATGGTTGTTCCTTACAGTGCCTATGGAGATCTTCTGGATGAGTTTTATCTTCCTTATTACAGTAAAGTAAATACTGGAAGTGACATCTCAAAAAAAAGTACCAAATTAAGAATAAGCAAAACCCAGAGCAAAGACTCATTAGTACTGGATTGCGGATGATGATAATTAATGATGTTTTCACCCCACCAGCATATATCACTAGTAGGGGAGGAGTTTACTTTGTGTTTTCCTGTGGTAGCCACCAAAGTTATTCAGATGAGTTTAAAAACAAATCTGCCCTCTCTTTAATAGGTGTTAGAAGTGGTAGTTGAAGTTAGTGGAGCCTGGCAGGCTCTTGGGTGGTGCTGTCTTTTCATGGAGACTATCATGAGGGCACTCGAGCTGTGAGCGATTGCACAGGGCAGGGCCCCGAGCGGAAGGGTCAGTGGAGAAGTGAAATATTTTTGTTACAGCTTCTTTAAAGCTTTTACTTAATCTAATAAAATCAATTCCCAAAGACTTTCAAAGGTTTCCTTACTGAGGAGGACTGGCGAGACCTGGGAGCTTGGCAAACTGTTGTTTTTTGAGCACTAAATGAAAAAAAATAATCCACAAAAACCCCCTTGCTGTTTCCAGACACTGCCCTGAGGTTTCTGCTTATCATGTGAGAGAGTTAACCACTGCTGAAAACTACTTTTAATTGTTTTCAACTGCATAAGTGAACTGCTCTAAAAGGAATGACTGAAAATGTTAAGAGTAGTTATTTGCTGTGTTATATGTGTAGGGTAATTTTGGGATTTTTACTAAAAAGGTTTCAACGGAGTAGATCATCTTTTTAAATAGAATATTATATTGTTTGCTTCCTTCCCCTTTCTTGTCCAGAATGAAAATGTTTTCACAAATGACCCTGAGCTAGAATGACAAAAAAAGGGTATGAAAATGACCCCGTTGTCAACTAATTGAAGAAGAATGGGTTTGTGGAGCAAAAGTACACAGGAACCAAATTCTCTATTCGTCCCAACACAAATGTGCTGTTGTTTTATGAATGGACAGAAGACAAGATGAGCATTTTGTTCCACTGATTTTATTTATTTATTTAAGATATTGAGGCTAGTGTTCTAAAAGGGCTCCTTAGTGCTAATATAGTCAGTAAAGTTGACCTATGTTTTATTTTATGATTTTTTAATTTTTTTTTTTACATTCTTTCCATTTTAATCTTTACCAGTTGGTATTGTGTGGCTTGCTATTAATTGTTTTTAATTATCTTCCAGTCAGGGGAAAGGAGAGGAAAGCAGAGAGATATTACAGTTTAGTTTGGGAGGGCTTGCTACTCTTTGCATCATCCATTGATATCTCACAACAGCAGCATGAAGGATGCTGAGTAAAAAGGTACAGTGCCAGCTGAGAGCCAGAGAGGTGGTCCAGAGTCCTACCTCTGCTTCTCAGTTTGGGCAATCTGAGGATGCTGTGCAGGGAGAGCAGGTGGGAAGGTCTCCATAGGGAAAAGCTTTGGGGTTGCTCCACCACAATTCCTGCTAAATTAGGTGTGGCATTGAGAAATTATCTAAAGGACAACCTAAATTATTGCAAAATGGTATTTTGTGTGTTTCTCATAAATTGTTGTGTGCTTCTAATAGATCTCATTTTATAAACCCTGTCTGAAACTTTATTTCAGAAGATAAATTGGTTTCTTTCTCAGAATTGTATCAGTTTTACTATTTGTTGCTGGTTTGATGGATTTGTAAGCACAAAGTTACTCTCTTTCAGTGGAGGATGATAAAGAAGCTCTGTACGTTGTCTTCTTGATCGTGTTGACTGAATTGTTATTCCTCAAATGCCTGTAGCAACAGCCCCACCTTCTGCTGAAGTTTTAAGTGATAGTACATTTACCTCCTTTACTTGCCATGTGAGAAGGTTAGTGTGATGATCCAAGAAAAAAAGATTATAATATTCATCAAGCTATTAGGTTGGAAAACTGCCACAAAAGTATCTAAAATCTCTACTACCTTACAAGCTAAATTCTGCATAAGATGGGCTTTTTTAAATCCTCTTTCC
>NW_010288097.1:2603-30312 GCF_000700745.2 Antrostomus carolinensis
ATGAGCAACAACGAGTGTGAACCTTCTCCTGAGAGTCTCTTAAAACTGTAGATACTGCTCCTTCCCAGAGATTTATGAACTCTTTCTGGGTTTACAGCCAAATATTTGGCTTCTGGCTGCATTAGATTGCTTGGACAGTGCGACACCAACAGAAAACTTCCTGAAGGGGCAGCTGGAGACCTTCTGCAAGGGTTGGTGGTGGAGTTGGAATGTGCCAGACTTCTGCCAAACCTTGGCAGTGCAACAGCCTCCCAGTGCTGACCGCAAGCTGCTGTATGTTGATGGCTTTTGATGCCACCAAGGCTGAACAGGAGGCAGAAAAGTTTAGAAACATTTTTGGCCACTGTCTTTTAGACGTGTAGATCTGGATTCAACTATTGTGTCAATATTTACTGGCATGTGATGGCAAGCATTCAAGTCTTTATCATGCTTTGCTTTCTGTTTTAGAAAGATGTTAAAAATGCATGGAAGTGCATGAAACTGCTTTCATGTTTCATAATATGCATGCACATGAATACAGGGTAGAGCTTTATTGATTTTAAAATAAAGCAAGGTGATTACCTGGCCAATTTTTTAATTACTTTAACTCTGAAAAGCGAGGATTAGAAACTGTTAAAATGAAAACCAAGTGCTTGATTTTTATGAGTGCAGTTCTATTTTAATACTCTCCTAATCCTCTATTTGAGTGTATGTTTAATATACCCTTGAATTACCAGGTTTTGGTATGATCAGGATTTAGCATCACGTATGGTATAGTTCCTGATTCCATCCCATTTGCCTTTAAACTTGTTTTCTTCTGCAAAGGTGATTATAAAGGAAACAGTTTCCAAACATCTGGCATTTCGAGAAAACTGAAGTGTTGATGTTTCACTTAAAGACTTTGGGGATACATAATGTTTCTTAAACATGCAAGTAGATATTTGTGTACCTTTTAATGCTAATAATTTGGATGAAAGCATAATAGTGAATCTGTTCTAACCAACCATGAGAATAGTGTTGGGCAGTTTTACAGAGCCACAAGCACGCAAGTGTGTGCATTTATATCACAAATAGATGCAAAAGCTGCATGCAGAATTACCTCTACAGAATTTACTACTATAATTTAATTTAACTCAGTTTTGTATAATAAAAACTGACAAGAATTCTGGTATTATAAGTTTAATATTTTGTTTATAATTAAGGAGACAGAATTCATCAAGATAAGGAGGAGTTTGAAAACAAGTCAATGTCAAAAAGAACATGTTGAAAGGAAACAATTATTTTTACTATATTATGTCCTCAGACAGTCAGTATTCCCTGCAAAATAGCTTAACAAAAATTCAGTACATCTCTTTCTCTAGCCATATTTTCTATGTCTTATTCCTACATTTGTTTAGTGTTGCTATATTTGGATTCTTTACCCACTTTCTTATATTTAGCATGGTCCCAGAGGGACTCAAGCACGTTGAAGCTCAGAAACTCTGTGGCTCTCTCTCAATTTAGTATTTCTTCTGGCAATTAATACAGTGACATTCTGTTTTTCAGTTTTGAGTGTTAAGGTGGAGGAGGTGAACGGCAGCTGGTATGGGCTGTGGTGGCCATTCAGATTCTGCTTCCTGCAGTTGGGGTTTTTGGCTCTTCTGGTAGGTGTTGGCATGTGCTGTAGGGGAGGCGTGGTGCCTGGCTTCTTTACACACAGAATCATAGAATTGTTTGGTTGGAAAAGACCTTTGAGATCGAGTCCAACTGTACCTGTCCACTACTAAACCAGATCTCTGAGTACCCGTCTTTTAAATACCTCCAGGGATGATGTCTCAACCACCTCCCTGGGCAGCCTGTTCCAGCACCTGAGAACCCTTTCAGTGTCCTTGTAGTTATCAACATTGTTCTCATAACAATCCTCACTGAAACCAAAACACAATGCTTGCCAGCTACTGAGAAGAAAATTAACCCTATCACAGCAAAAACCAGGACAGAAGGTCTCCTCTCAGCCTTCTCTTCTCCAGACTCAACAACCCCAGTTCCCTCAGCCTATCCTCATGAGGCTTGTTCTCCAGCCCTTTCCCCAGCTCCCTTGCCCTTCTCTGGACACGCTCCAGGGCCTCAATGTCCTTCTTGTAACGAGGGGCCCAAAACTGGACACATACCATCTCTTCTATGGTGACAAAACATAGCAGTAGAGATTTTTGTCTTGTTTTGGGATTGTTGCAGTGAGATCAATAATGGCTTCAGTTCAGACATGTGGTTTGTGAGCTCCACATGCTGAGTTGGTCCCAAAGTGAAATAGGATGGTCTCCTGCTGAGAAAGGACCTCCTGCGAGAGCACAGAGAGCCTTTGTTTACAAATTCTCCTCTCCCAGCAAACAAAGCAAGCTTGTTTAACAAACACTCAACAAACAAAACAGACCTAAAATTAGAATGCTTATTGCATGAATGAAAATTTGCTATGAAAATAAACATTTTTAGGGACCACAGAAGAAAGTTCTTTTAAAGTGCACTTCCTTTGATGGCCCAGAATTTTTATACAGATACTTGTTGATACTTTGCACAGATAGCTGTTGCTTTACTTGCTGTTAAGCTTTAAGTTCTAACACATGCTTGGAATACTGTGGTAAAGAGAGCTTTTTAAATTTATTTATTCATTTTTTAACCTGCAGATGTGGGGGACACAAGTGGGTTTAGATTTTGTGGCAGAAGTGTGTTATTCTATCCTGATAATATAAATTATAGTAACTTAAACACTCGAGATTTATCATTGCTTTATTTTATCCTTCAGATTTTTAGTCTGAATAACATATTTTTGTCTGTGTTAAGGAATTATTAACTTAATTTTCATGGTATTATTTAGTTAAGATCATGCAGAAATGAAAGGTTTCTACTAAGCTTTCCTGTGCTGTTTTTTTCTGTTTTTTCTTTTTTTTTCCTACAACTTCACTCTTCTCTACTATCCTAAGATTATTGTTAACATCTGTTTGTGTATATGTACCACTGTTGTTGAAGTTGTTCCTTCAGTACTGGGTTGTGTATATTCCAGTATTGAATGACTAAAGGTAAATTATTTGTCTTTTATTCATTTTTTTTTCTTTTTACTGTTGGACTTGAAAAAAAAAACATGTCAAGTGTACCATATATTGATAGAAAGCCTTGAAGTTAAAAATCTTGTACAGTTCTGAATTATCAATTCAGAATATTACTTCTTCTTTTTAGATGTGTGAAAGCAAATAGAAGTGGCAATTTTTAGAGTGACATTGTTTTTCTGCATGATTTAGTTGCATACATACTATAAATGCTATTGAAAATCCCACATGGCATATCTTAATCTAAAGCCAACATCTCACATCTGAATTCTTAATTAGTAGTATATTTCAGCTCATGAATATCAGTGTTTCACAATTTGAAAAACTGTCAGTTACTCTAGTATTTATTTGTCTTCAAATATTCCACAGACTGAGTCAGTAGCTGAGCAGGAAGGTGAAGTATGAAATTATTTATTCAGTATAAAGCTACCATCAGCCCAGACTTTCCTGGGTAGGTCGTATTTTCTTGCCCTCAGAGTTTTGTCTGGATAGAATTTTGGCAAATTCTGTGTGTTTCTGGCTGAATTTTTGGAAACCCCATTAGAGACAGAAGCAAGAATTTGGGAAAGTCTTGTGCAGAGGTGGTATTCCAGATGGTGGAGTCATGGGTGTAGGTAGTAATGCAGAGAGACATCTGATGTGTAAGGCTGAGCAGAAGAAGGGACACTGAGTAGGAAGTGCTCCCTGTGTTCCGAGCAGCCAGGGACTTTGGGGTGGTTGAGTTGGATGAAGAGTTGAGTTTTGGAGCTAGGAGAAGATATGGGGCTCCAGGGAAAACTCTTAGAGGAGGGTCTTTGGAGAGAGGCTAGCAAAAATGGGGAAGACTTGAACGCTGATGAGCACTTGCTGGGAAATCAGAATCGTAGAATGGTTTGGGTTGGAAGGAACCTTAAAGATCATCCAGTTCCAACCCCCCTGCTGTGGACATGGTTGCCAATCACTAGATCAGGCTGCCCAGGACCCCATCCAACCTGGCTTTGAATGCCTCCAGGGGTGGGGCATCCACAGCTTCTCTGGGCAACCTGTGCCAGTGCCTCACCCTCCTTGGGGTGGAAACTTTTTTCCTAATATCCAACCTAAATCTCCCCTCTCTTAGTTTAAAACCATTTCCCCTTGTCCTGTCACTATCTGCCCATGTAAAAAGTCGCTCTCCATCCTGTTTCTCAGCTCCCTTCAAGTACTGGAAGGCTGCAATGAGGTCTTCTCAGAGTCTTCTCCAAGCTCAACAAGCCCAGCTCCCTCAACCTTTCTTCAGCAGAAAGGTGCTCCAGCCCTCTGATCATCTTCCTGGCTCTCCTCTGGACCCGCTCCAACAGCTCCACATCTTTCTTGTGTTGGGGGCTTCAGGCCTGGATGCAATGCTCCAGATGGGGCCTCACCAGGGCAGAGTAGAGGAGGACAATCCCCTCCCTCACCCTGCTGGACATTGGCACAAGGTCTTGGAAGTAACCACAGAACACAGCAGCTGTAATGGGGAGTTTGATTTGAAGGTACAAAATGGTCAAAAGGGTTAAAAACTTAGATAAATCAATGTATGGGAGGAAATACAGGTTTCAGTGCTCCCTGTCCATGCACAGTAGTGAACAGTTTCATCCGGAAACCAAGAATCTGCGGTTGGGTTAAGTTGCAAGAGCAATACATGTGTTATGTGTGTATCAAAAGAGTAAACTGGAGACTTCATAGATACCTGAAAAGTAAATACTGTAGAATATACCTGCTTTTTTCTTGTGTCATCCTTTAGAATTATTCAGGGTCTTTATTCCTTTAAAAGATGAGAAAAACCACATCTGAGTTGAAATGAGTCATATGAGAGAGGGTAGCAGGTTTAGTCCCTATTTTCTTTTAATAATCACAAAGGATTCAAAAGTTAATTTGCATGGATTTATTTTTTGGTACGCTATAATCATGGTCAATGTTTTTCTTTTTAAAGAAAAAAATCAACAAACCAAACAAACAGAAATATGCACTTTGCCATCACACTTATTCCTGTTGTGCTGGTGGTTTAGTTCTGTTGAATATTAATATTCTGGTTCCCTGTGCAGTTGTACAGAAAAATATTTTCAAACATGCTCACTTTTATTTAAATTCTATCAATTTAATTTTGTGTTTGGATATTTTTTTTTTCTTATTAAATAAACATGGTCTGTAGTGTTTTTACTTTGATAACTACACAGTAGAAGCCTCTTTGACAGGGCATTAATTTAGCTTTCCTGTGGAGTATGTCTGCAAGCTGCTTAGATGAATGCTGTTCTTTTAGATATGACTCCAGCTAGTGAGGTATTAAGGAATGTTTAAAGCTATTTGATATCAATGTGACAATTTTGTATATGTAAGTGTAAAGCGTGAGTATGATATATTAGGTTTGGGCATATTTTCCCTGTGATTATTTCACTTGATGTTAAATAGAAGAAAATAAACCTTAACACTTAATTTCATACATTTAATTTAATGAACTCAAAAAATATTGGCAGTTTATGGCAACTCTTCAAGAGAAAGATATGAGATCCACATGATTGAAACGCTCATTTTTTTTTTTTTTTCCCCTTTTGCTTCTCACAGCTGCCAAAATAAACTCCTTTTGAGATAGACCTAAGTCAACATAGTTGGTGTGTCTCTAACGAAGCATTCCTCTTGAGGCCCCTGCTTGGGTTTTATCTTTTTGTCATAGTTTTTTTTTTAATCTTTCTTTTCAAGTTTAATGCTAGAATCTCCTTAAGAATTTCTGCAGCAGATTTAAAGTAAACAAGTTCCAGTTCAGCTATCATGATTTTTATTCCCTGCAACCTTTGTTTTTTGAAGTAAAAAGACAAAACATATTACTTTTTTTTTCTGTAATATACTTGATATTTTTGTAACTTGCTGAAACAGTTTGCTAAAATTCAGAGAAGCTAATATTCATCAAATGCATGAGCTTAACTCTTCTTTCTTACTGTTTTCCTCTCAAGCTTTCTCAAATTGTGCTACTCTCTTTTGGAATTCTTAAGTAGCTTCTCTGTGAGCAAGTAGCTCACTGTGAGGGTGGTCAGACACTGGAACGGTTTGCCCAAGGAAGTTGTAGATGCCCCCTCCCTGGAAGTGTTGAAGGCCAGGCTGGATGAGGCTTTGAGCAACCCAGTCTAGTGGAAGGTGTCCCTGCTGATGGCAGGGGGTTTGGAACTGGATGATCTTTAAGGTCCCTTCCAATCCTAACCATTCTATGATTCTAAGATGGATACTAGCTTCCAGCTCCAGTATGACCATGTGGTAGCATCTTTAATTAGCTTGTTCCCAACTGGATGTTTGATGGCAATTTCCAGTAAATGCTAACTGGTTTTATATATTTTATTTAAAAATCACAAAATTATGTTTTTTTTTCTGTAAAATTTTTGAACATATGGCTGTTTTAATTTCATAGGGGATCTCAGTCGCTAAATGTGTACAAATGCACCTTGAATTTAAAACATTCTTTAGAATTTCAATATTGTATTGATGTCACTATTATGCCAGTTTAGTGTCACTGATACTAAATATTAGTAAATGAGAGAGATAAAATGGCAATATTTGAAGCTATTCAATGTTTTGATGTTCTTGGTGGAGGTTTCTGGAATTCCAGGCTGGAATGTACAGTGTGGTTTTCCTGTAAGTACCATCCTATATCAGGATCTCTTTTTAATTTTTTGTTTTATTTTTTTTATGCCAAACACAAAGTTTATGTCATGACACTGAAAGCTAAAGTTAGTTTCAGTAGTCTGTTTTAATAAGATGCCATTGTGTATGGCACAGATTAGCAGATATAAGCAAAAATAATAATAATAAAAAGGAAACTTGTGAAATACAAAAAGGCAAAATAGATACAACAATAGTTTGATGATGTAAAAGTGCTTAGAAAACATGCTTAAAAAGTGATTTAACTTAATTTTATGTAAGTTTTTTTTTGAGTAGCTACCGAGTTGTAATATTTCTCTTTGTTTCTCAGTTTCAAGAGTTGCATTCACACTTGTCTGTCGTTTGGATGTTATTATTTGAGCTTTAGATAAACAGTCAGACAATTTAGAGCATTTCAGAATCCATAAACTTGTTGTTTCTGTCATTGGAAGTCTGGAACTAGGGTCCAATAGCTGTTGTAGAGTAAGTAATGCTCCTTCTTGGTCTTGAAGGGACCATTCTGTGATGTTCCGTGCTGTTGTACATGCAGCCATACACCTGGCTTTGGGCAGCCTTATACTGAACTTCACAGATTTTATGTTGTGGTTTATAGTTATCACACGGCATCTCCAAAGTGAAAAGCCAATGCTGAATTCTTTCTATAATTCTCCCACCTCAAACTTAGGAACAAAAATCATAAAGCAGCGTTTCCCAATGCTTCTATTGTGCAAACTGGAAACTCTGAATAAATACGTTTTGTTGAAGAAACAGTGGAAATTTGGGAAGTCTGGAGTGACTGAGAAGTGTAGCTGGAGAGGAATCCATGGAAGGTGGAGAGGGCATTTGAATTTAGAATGGTTTTCTGCATCTCTCTGCTACCAAAAAGGGCGTGAAATTTGGGTTATTTTCAGCCAATAGCATGTAAATTCAGCCTAATAGCATTCACTGTTTAGATTAACCTTACTGAAATGTAAGGTTATATATATTGTATATATCTATGTATTTATCCATCTATCTTTTTTAGCTAGAAAAAATAAATGAGAACAGGTATGGGATGGGAAGAGGCACAGATGTTCAATGGTTTGTGTCTTAAGTTCAGAAGTGTTACTGTACACTGGATACTCACTGGCTTGAGTAAATCCCAAAATGGAAAGAATATGAACAGAAAAAAGGGGCAAATGCCCCCCTGCAAAAGTTATCTTTAAATTATCTTTTCCTAAGTATTCATTTGAATATGTTTGTATCTAGTCATCAAGGAGATGTTAAAAGTGAAATTTTTAGGATGTAATTCCCGAACACACAGATTTATTTTTACCCCCCTCTTTTGTGCAAGCCTAATCACTGGCTTTATTTCAGATACAGTGGCTTTAATATGGTGACTTCAGATAGAGTGACTTTAGTTGCTTAAAACAAGCAATGAAAAACTCTCACTTACAGGTCTTTATAAATGAAAAAGAACAAACTCTTGGCAAGAAGTCTTGGAGGAGAGAACAACGCTTGAAAGTGGTTGTCAGAGTATGCCAAGAGCTGTGCGTTATCTTTACCCCTGGACATTTGCATCCCAGGCTGATAAAAGAGAGGTGATAAAGGCTCGCCATGCACACGTCCCTCCTGCAGCAGCCCACCATGACAGTCAAGTGAAAGTCTCTTGAGCATACTAATTACTGCTAACTTTTAAACTTGAAACCAGAATTATCTCATTGATTAATGCGGTGGTGTTGGAGAGGATAATGGGATCTGTTGGAGTATGGTCATGGACATCGCTATCTAAAGTAGCACTTTGTTGACTTCTTGGATCTTGCTGATGGCACATTTCCATATTAATGTGCAGCAGTTCATAGCTTGGATCTTGTTACATAAACATCCACAGCCTCCCTTAGCTCATTAAACTCAATGAGTGGAGGGAAAGGTAATTGGCATATGAAAGGAGGAAGAAGAGCAGGACAGAGTTAGAGACTAAAGAGCAAAGGGAAAAAAGACCTGTCCCCATTTTTTCTCTAGCAGTCCATGAGCCTTTCCAGACACGTGTTGGCCATTTTCCAATATCAAAAGCAAGCTAGAAAGTGTTAAATATTTCAGATTATTGTTATGAAAGAGGACAAGGTGAAAGCAGCTATTTAGAGTGTACACTGAGTTATGAAGATAGCAGAATCCAAACAATTCAGGAGATTCCTAGGAACAGGAATGTTGGGAAAACAAATGATAATACTTTCTGAAAATATTCAAGGGAGGGGGGGCAGTATTTCTTTGTAAGTGCTTCTGTGCAGACCACCATAGTCAAATAAAGTACTGAGATTTACCTTAAATCAGAGTGAAATTTAAGATAAATATAATTTAATTCCATTTTTGTGGTGGGTTGAGAGCATGTAGACAGTTAATGGCCAAATAACGATGTGACAGTTCTCAGATATTGAGCATGAATCTTGGCTGTCTTCCTTTTTGTCTTTTACTTGTTATTTTAATCTGTTTTACACTTACCTGAGATATTTTATTTACCTGAGAGACACTATGAGAGCCTTCTGAAACACTAAGAATGTTTTATATTGAGTGAAGAAGAGCTAAGTATGATTATGCAGTCAATGTTTATGGGAAACTGTTTCCTACTAGTTGTAAGATATGTAGGAAACAAGTACCCTAACTATTTTATCCTAGGAAAGAGTCTATCATTAGTTATTTCTGTAAATACTTTACTTTGAATTGGGAAATAAACAGAAAAGAGTTGAAAGTTGGCAAATTCTCCCATTACTTTGGTCAATCAGTTTAAGGATTGTGGTGCACATTTAAAAACAAAATAGCAAAAAAGTAATGTCAGAACAAATTAACTGATCTAAATAAATGTCAGTACACTTCTATCTGAATGCCACTTGAAATATTTGCATTTCACTTTTAGGAAATCAAACAATATAGGAGAGGGTGAGCATTTGCTCTGCACTTCTGTATTTGATGTGTATCTGAGATGTATTAGGAAGAGCATTACAGCTCCCTGGCTGGCCTGTAAAATTCCCATTACACAGGTTTTGTGCAAAAATGTAACTAAAGAACTAATAATGTAACTAAAAGAATGAGAATCAGCACAGCTTTTTGAAGAGGAAAGAATATTTCCCTTGCACTTTATATACTTCTCAAAAGTAGTTTGAGTTTGGTGAACTAGAAACTGAGTTTTGGTGGTTATTCGCAACATCTTTTAAGAATTACCAGACGTTATTCTTTACTAACAGAAAGGTGGCTAAGGTCTCAAGAATGCAGCTCTTGGATCCTAAAAATGTTGATTACATAATTAATTCAAAGTTTACAGTTTGGATAAAATCAGCTTGTTTGATACTGGCACTGGAATACCAGGCAGTCCGTTTGCAAGTGCAACTGTGGACTCCACAGTTAAATCTCTATTGTTCCTTGTTCAGCGAGTTACCCACAAACTATACATGGGCTGGCTTAACTCCTTTTTTGATATGTACTTTGATATATATGCTGAACAATTTTGATGATAAATCTGCCATCTCTCATGGATAAATAAAGCTGCTTGATTTATTCCATATCTATTAATCTCAAGGGTGGGTTTTTTGTTTGTTTGTTTAAAAAAGATAAAAGAAAAATTGGTGACCATGAGGTAGGAGTGAATTTATGTAGGTTGTTTTGGTTGGGGTGTTTTGTTTTGTTTTGTTTTTAAGTCTTTCAGGCCCTTCCACAGATGGATCCCATGTGAGTGACTTGTGAGGGTTGGAAGCACAAACGGATTCAGATGTTCAACTCTTTGTCCCCGCCGGCATTGGCTCACCGCGCGGGCGCAGCGTGGCACGGTCCAACCTCCGTCTGTGAAAACACAGCAGTTAGAGTTACTTGCAAAGGACTCTCCTGGGGATCGATAAAGTCTATTTCTGTTTATGTAATGAAATCAGGGAGCAAGGGTCTGCTGTAGTACTTTGCTGCTGGGATTCCAGCGGGGTTGTCTTTCAATGAAAAGACTGAATTTAATAAACCCGTAGGCTGGCGCGCTCTTTCTTGGGCGGCGTTACCTCGCTCTAATGGATTGCTGTTGATAATTTGGGGTTACTTTGTTTACGTAGTCTAAGAGCTTCTTTTTAAGCAGCTGACTGGAAATGGAGATGAAGGCAGTCTTAATTCACTTTTAATAAAAGATCAATGGGTTTATTGTGAAAAAATAGAATACAGATGTAAACTGTACCTGATAAAAGAATTAAATGTGTGTTTAACCTTCCTATTTTGTTTTTTCAGTGCTACTGGTGCTTGACCTTCTTCAGTGTTCAGACTATTCTCTTTCTTAGTAGTTTTACATTTTAAATTTCACTTAGACTACAAAAACAAACTCTGCTGGTGTTTTTCATCTCAAGTGCTTACCAAATCCCTCGGATTTTACAAAATATTTTAAAAGTAATCTCCAGACTAAAATCTCATTAAAACCTTTGCCCTTCCTGTGGAACAAAAGTTCAGAGAAGTTCTGGTCGATTCTGATTTGGAAACTGTAAACCAAAAAATACCATGGTGTGAAGTATTAATTTAGGTTTGGCAGCCTCACTGTAAAATTTATTTCCAGAAGTTTCCAATTAAAATGCAGCATGTCTAATAGTAGAAGGGAAAAGCACCTTAAAGGCTCTTTCTTTTATATTATATAGGAGGAAAAATGCCCCAAACATTAGTGAAAATAAAATGTCTTGGAGGTATTTTTTATTAAACAAAGTCGCATTTATATTGCAATGAGTTGACTTGGTAGAAGAAGCCATGTACTCAGGAAATTCTTAGCTATGCTAATTTTCAGTATTGCTTTTTAATCAAGCCTTTTCATAGGTTAGTCAGGTATTTATAAAGATGCAATTTTTTATTTTGTTTTTCTTTATATCTTTATTATACCTTGTGCTTTCCTGCTTCTTGAACAGTGTAGTTTGGATGTTTTCTCTCAAAGGAAAGAAAGCAAAATTGGAAGGAGGACAGATTGACTAGGATGGTTAAACATATAGAATACCTTCTGTAAGAGGATGCAGGAAAGAATTTAGGTCCCTTCAGACTGATGGAGGGACTGTATTTGTCTGTAAAATCATGAGTGGCACGGTGATGAGGCAACGATTGTTCACTGCATTTCTGTACTAGAGGTCAGAGTGGTCATCAAGCAGGACTAGAGTTTGCAGACTGAAGTAAATCAAAGCAGTTGTTTAGGATTATTGAATGGCAAAATGCATTATTACTGAAATTGTCTGGTGGTGGAAGGATCTGTATTACAAACTGTTGTTGGACATCAAGAGAGTCTTGGAAGAGTAACAACTATATGCTCATACTGTTCTTTTAGTCTTCACTGAGAATTTTCTATTGACAGCTGTCAGAGTTGGGATATTTGACTATACCATGGACATCTGGCATGGCCTGCAGTGACTCTTATGTTATAGAGGCTTAAAATGTATTAATATTCTCTCTCACAAAGAGTGTTTCTCAATGTCCATGAAAATTTAAAACAGTAAAAAAATAACGATCTTAGGCAAATGCTTTTTTTTTTTTAATTTCCAAAACCATTTCAAAATCTTAGGCAAATGCTTTTTTTTTTTTTTTAATTTCCAAAACCATTTCAAAATAGCACGTTTTACATCTCACTGGATATTTCTCGACAAAATGTAGATGCACAGACAGAAATATATGCAGTTGTATATAGACGGAGTGCATTTCCTCAGCAGCTGATATTGGATTTAAGAAGCTGAAACATAAGACAAGTGCTTAGGGATGGTCTGTAAGATAATAGTTTTTATTGAAAGTCTTGTAGTTATGTATTCCCAAGATGGTCTGGACAGCATAAGCAGTGCTACTGTGCAAGAGCTTTTATATTATGAGATAACAGAAAGCAAAACATTTTCAGTTATGGAGTTTTACCATAGCCAGAATTACTTCTGAAATGTATGCTAATTTAATCTGAAGCCAAAGAGAAATTATTTTCAAAAACAATTGTGCGAATCTGATGAAGTTCTACTGTGGTAAATAGCTCTCAGCAGTTCCCTTCAAGAGATCTCCTTTCTATTTTGGATTTATGTTGGGTGTATTCTGCAAATCAGCAATATTAACAGTAAGAAGGAATGTGAATAGCATGCTTAGAGGCAATTTTTTTAGATGATGTAATGGTTTTAGCATGAATAATGAAATATGAACATTTTTCTTGAAGTACAGGTGCTCCTGTACATGAGGCAGAACCTGGCTGGGTTCTCAGCTTGAGATTTATTCACAGTCCAGGAGTAAGGATGGGGGCACGGAAGTGAGGAGGATTCATTGTTTGTTTTCATGTTGAGTTTTTAACATTTTTCAGAAAATAAGTACATAGAGAGTAGGTGCTTGGGAGAGGAGAACAAAGTTACAAAAGTCCTTAGAAATTATTACATTTGATTTAACAGATTCTGTGGGTTCCCTTTTAAATTCTGTCAATATAGAGACATCGCCAACACTGCTCAATGGGAAACTCACCTCTTTATGTCTCTGTGTTCCCACTTCCTCCATAGAATGAGTCATGGGATGTGGGTTTAACCAGTAGAGTAAATAAAATGCCTTTACATGAGAAATATCCTACTTCTAGTATGTTTGGAAATACTTTTAAAAAGGGAGGATATAGAAGAGTATCAATGGCTTGTTTAATTTTTACCTCTAATTACACTTTGTGTCACTGGTCAGGGATACCTCTTTCCTATGTGTCATCACCTCAACCTCACACATCTTCAGGAAGTTTATTAACAGGATTCTAAATTTTGAGGGAAGAAAACATGTAAAGGAAGTTACTTCAGAACTATTTTTTCCTTTTTCCCTCCTAACTAGAGTATTTTGACACCTAAAATAAATACTGAAGCTACAGCGATGAATTGGATAATCAAATTTTCCCATTACTGTTTTGTTCAGTACTAAAGAAATTATTTTCTTTTAAATAACCAAACCAGTAATGCTGTAATACACTTAATTTTATACATCCCATTTTATGACAGAATATGATATTATTGAAGTAATTGGCAAATTAGAATAGGGCTGTGTAGTCATGTAATTTTTATGTGTGGGATTCACGGATGTGATATATTTCAGGATGTAGGGGCAGTATCTTCTGGGAAACCTGTAAGTGGCTGAGCAATCTTTACTCCTACCCATGAGTCTACCCATGGTACTAGGAAAGACTAAATTGCCACCTTGTACTTTCTCTGCTTAAGTGACAGCTCTGAGAGTTGATTACTTGTCTGTTTCTGCCTCTTGGCTCATTGAGAAAATGTCTTTAAATCGACAATTGATTATGTTCTATTTTTTATTTTTTTATTTTTTTTAGATCTGACTGAAAAGACATATTTTTTCCCCAAGTCCTTTAATTGTTTCATCTGACTAATGGTGACCAAAAGTGTTCTTTAAGCATTACCTTCACATACCTTTCCACTATTTCTGTTTAGATAGCGTAACATTTCAAAGCAGTTTATTTAATAATGTCATTTCCATTTTCTGGCTTTAAAGGATTTTCTAAGACCTTGAGGTTTAATCTCCTGCATGGAATTGGAGGAATATTGTTTTAACTTAATATAGAAATTTGCATTTAATTAAAAAAAACCCAAACAAGAAGCAACCAAAAAAACAACAACAGTAGTTACAAGTCAATCCTGAATGATTTTCAAATGAGAAGATAAGAGACGTACAGACTCAAGTCCAAGTTCAACTCAAGTTCAGCATGAAGCTTGTTTTTGGGGGGAAATTTTTGGGGGTTTGGGTTTTTGGACTGTTATGCCTGTTTTTATCAGAGATAATTTTTGTATTTCTTAAGAATTTACAGTTAGTGGCACATATATAATGAAAAAAAAGTTAATTCCACTGTAAATAATGTTAAGAGTAGAATGGTAAGAGAATAAAAGGAATCAAGAATCTCTGCAAACATTCAAAAAATGGTTCTTCTGACTCTCCAGAACTAGATGTTGCTGCATAATGGTGTGTCTAAAAGAATAGCAGAGCTTGTGAGTGTGACTTTTAAAAATAGGTCTTTATCACTAGATAGTAGTCACAGTAATTACGTCCCTTCCCAAACATTGATCAGCTTCATTCAAGACCACTTTGCCTTTTTTCATAGTAGATGTTGGAAAAGAAAATCAACTTCATATCAAGGTGGCAGACTTCATTAGCTATTTAAAGTAATTGATGTAAAGAACTCTTAATTGCATTAACTGCAGTGTGACTTCTTGTCGTACCCAGTCTTTTATCTGTTGCCTCAACCCTTGTATGATTGAGATCCTTAAACTTTTTCATTCTATTTATTGTATGTCTGCTTTTCAAGCTAATGTGTGAAATGAATTTTCTGTTTAAAAATGGATTTGATATTGTCACCATACAGCTCTAAATACTGAGAGAGTACAGATTAAATGAATAAGGGCTCAAAGATAGATTTTTGACTTAAGTTATAGGCCAATGAATAATCTTATTTTAAATCAAATGAAGATCTGATTAGAGGAGGTTATTATTGCTGAGGTGATGATTTTTCTGTGTAACTAAAGGGAAAATAATTATGACTGTTTAGTCTCTGGGAATGTCTGCAAAGAATATCTTTTTAATAAATCAACAAAGAATGGTAGAATTTCACTAATCATTACCTGTAAGCTACTGCAGGAAAAACTCCATAAATTAAAAAATTAAAAAGAAAATATTAGTATTTAAGTAGCAATGAACAAAATGCTCCATCAGTAATGCAATAAAAATAGCATCCTGCTTACTGTTAAGGGTTTCTTTTTCCTGTTAGCTTTTTTGGGTCTCCATTATTTGCTAGAATGAACCACACTTGAGACGAGCTGCTTTTGGAGGTGCTGAGTTTTTTAGTGTTGGCACCAGCTCAGCAGAACTCTAGAGGATAACTTAAATACAGAGTTTCAGTAAGCAAAGCCAAAACTTTTGTAGTTCATCTTGGATACTGTAAAAATCTGTGATGTTAATTTGAAATTTTCTTCAAGTGCCAGGGTTAAGTTTGTATTTCTGAGATGGTGCTGAAATTACTAAAGGAGTATGCCCGTGATTTCAGTGAAGCTGTTTCTGACCCATTTGGTGTAGATTAGATTAAAACTATTCCTTGTTCATAGGAAAATCTGAGACGTTGTAGCCCAAGTGTTCTTGTGCAACTGATATGACTACTCCTTTTTAAAAAAAAAATAAAAGATATAAATTCTTTTTTTTCTTTTCTAGGGTCAGTACAGGCCCTCTGACTTGTTGTGTCCAGAGACGTACGTCTGGATGCCTATTGAGCAATGTCTGCCCCTGCTTGAGAATTCAAAATACTCTCGATTCAACCAGGATGTAAAAGCAGGTAAGTTTACAAGTAATGTTAGGTCTGTAAATCGTCTCTGCTGTTTTTATAATATATTGATATAATCTGCTGCTGAAGCATTATGGAAACCTTATGTATAAAGGATAAAAAGTGTAAAATTCACAACTCCTCCAGCAAGCATTAGCAAATAGAGAGTTTAATCTTTTAACATAAAATAAGCAATACAAATTTAAAGTACATTCTGTTTTACAGACTATATGTAGTTCAAAATTAACACACATTGCTGCCTTTGGGATAATTATATTTGTTACTCTGTGCATGGACAAAACTGATCAAGTAATTGTTCCTCCCTTATATTCCAGTCGGATGAATGCATAAAGGAAATTAGAATCGATACAGGAAAGAGAAAGGGCTGGAGAAGCTTAAAGGTGTCAAGTGTTTTTGTTAAAGACTAAATCTGCCAGTTTTTCTTAACAATCTGTCAATTAATTTAAAGAATACAATGGACAACAGAAACGCCTTAAACATCTTGAAGTAGATGGGATGGAGGTTTTTACTTTCTGTAAAATAGATACTTAGTGATTTGCCAGCATAAGAATGGTCAAAAATGATACAATCCAGAACATGATACAGCAATGATAGTGTAAAACAATGGAATTACATGGGGAAAAAAACCCCAAAACAAAGCCTGTACTTGCTTTAGCTATTGACTCTGAGTGGATTCCAGACCCCAGGGGAGCTGTGTTAGAGAATGTGTGGTGTGGTGCTTGAGTGGAAAGCAAAAAGCTGATTATTTTATTAATTGCAAATTGCTGAATATAATCTTCTTGAATCTTTCTCCACTGAATAACAGCTGAACAAGGTTGAGGTATTATTCAGAGATGTCAGTGATTAAGCTCAAGAGTGTATAAAACCATAGTCTGTTTCTAGCCATCAAAACAGAATCACGGAATCACAGTATACTGGGGATTGGAAGGGACCTCAAAAGATCATCCAGTCCAACCCCCCTGCCGGAGCAGGAACCTAAACAAAATTACACAGGAAGGCGTCCGGGCGGGTCTTGAATGTCTCCAGAGAAGGAGCCTCCACACCCTCCCTGGGCAGCCTGTCCCAGGGCTCTGGCACCCTCACTGTAAAGTAGTTTTTTCTCAAGTTTAAGCAGAACCTCCTGTGTTCCAGCTCACACCCATTGCCCCTTGTCCTACCATTGGGCATCACTGAGAAGAGCCTGGCTCCATCCTCCTGACATTCGCCCTTTACATATTTGTAAACATTAATGAGGTCTCCTCTCAGTCTCCTCTTCTCCAAGCTAAAGAGACCCAGCTCCCTCAGCCTTTCCTCATCAGGGAGATGCTCCACTCCCTTCATCATCTTGGTGGCTCTGTGCTGGACTCTCTCCAGCAGTTCCCTGTCCTTCTTGAACTGTGGGGCCCAGAACTGGACACAATATTCCAGATGTGGCCTCACCAGGGCAGAGTAGAGGGGGAAAATAGAGATTTACCTGTCCATGAGTCTGAGTAGTCTCCAACAGCTGCTGGGTTCTTTTTTATTTTTCATGGCTGTAGTTTCATAAAATTTTCATTCACTAGCTGGTTAACTGTTAGAAGGGCAGGGTGTAGATACAGGAAAGGAATTTGAAGAGAGACGACCAGTTAAGGAGAATTGTGAACTTCTGGAAAAGCTGCTTGAGTTCCTTGCTTTTCCTCGTCCTGTACATGTTACTATTTATGCTGTGACTTGGTTGCTTAACTGGAATGCAAAGATAATAATTATAATTACTACAAAAATGAGGTTCAAATACATTTTTAGGTATAGATACGAATTTAAAAGTTCTAGTAGCAGAATTATGGTAAGTGTTCCATGCAAATGAAGAACGTTCTTTAGGGATTGTGCAGGTAGCCATGCGATGCAGTGGGAAACAGACTGGGGAGCGAGTTTGGATGCTCTTTGAAGAGAGTTTTTACCACCATGGGGAAAGCTCAACGTGGAAGAGATTTAAATTTGGGTGGCACAGCATGTCTTGATCAACTAGAATCATCGTTAGATTGATGAAAGGAAATTGGAAAAAAATTACAAAGGTAGGAGGAAGAAGGGAAATGGTTTTGGAGGCCAGTGGTGTTCAAGATACTCTTGTTATTCAGAAATAAAAGTACATTCATTTCAGCACAAAAATGACAACTGAACTGCTGCCTTTGAAAGTGTTCACCTCATCCAAGCAAAGGGGCAATATCTTCTCAGTTCTGTGAAATTCCTGTGGGATACCGTGCGTTTGGAAACCAAAAATGCAGGGTATAAAACTTTACATCATTATCAGGACAGAATATCTCGCTCCAGACACTATTGGAGCTGTGACTTGTGTCCTGTGGTTTAAGGAAATTAAAACATAGCTACACATTGCAATGCAGTAGACCTGCTGTGAGCTTATAGGCATTTGAGGTTTAAATAGTTGCTAGCTCTAAGGAAGCTATTTCTCAACAGTAAAATAATTTTCCTTCTTACTTCTTTACTCTCTACAATAGTCAGCAATATGAGTTTAATGAAGTTACAATGAATTTATAAAAGAGCAATAGGAATGATGATGTGCTTTATTCCTCATGAATCAGCTTTCTATAATACTGCCTGTAATTGTATCAGTGAAGTAGGTCATCATTTATCAGGAGTGTGACTTTTGACGTAGAAACTGAGGGCAAGAACCAGATCCAGTAAACAACTGGGAGAAATGGTGTGACTTGCATTGCTGCCTGGGGCAATAAAACAGTCACTGGAAATGGTCATCTTTTAATATTGTCTGTAATGTCAAAAAAATTCTGAAACGCTACCTCACACTAGTTTGTTCATCATGTTTGGCAATTTTTGAGCTCGTTTTCCCTCCCTTTAAGAAAATAAATTTACAAGGTAAATCTTTTATCAGTTTCAGGTTATGAAAATGCATATAGAATGACAAGCACTACTTCAGGAAAGGGTGCTATGTGCTCTGACCTTCCAAGTCTCTGCAATATGGAAAAGATTTCTGAGTATTCATGCACATTACATTGCAGAGCTCCTTCCTATAATCAGATTTATTTATTTATTTTCTGGGAAAAGGAAAAAAAAAAAAGAAAAAAAGAAATGCTCACAAAAAATAGCAACATTTTTCTAAAGTATCAGAAAACATTGATATTTGGAGAGGTTTTTTGCCTCATTTTCACTATGTGATTGTCCAGAGCTTGAGCGTTTTCAAATGGTTTTAAAGTGTACTGTTTTCCAACCCCTTATCCTCTGACGTCTAATACTTCTGTTAACAGCTGGAGAATGAAGAAGAGAGGACAGACAAACTAAACAAAGTTCTTAACTCTTTCTACCAGAGATAAGTCTAAAAAAGTGTCTAACAGTTAATAACTTAAAAAGCAATCATAAGAACAATAATAACTTTTTATTGTTCAGGATGGCAAATCATGGGCACCTGATGGTTGAAATAGGTCCAACTCTTTACTACTTCTGGCCAGTGTAATGAGATTCAGCCTTACTTAACCTCAAAACACTTCAGTCAGAGAGAGACAACGATGAGGTCTTGTGCCAGCAATCGCTTAAATTTGGTATTTAAATAAACTGCTAGTAGGCTCTTTATGTGCAGTCCCTAACATGTATTGAAAAACATCATTTGCTTCAGGAAAAAAATACTGCATAGCCACACTCAGACAGCATTCATGGGTAAGAGGTCAGGTTTGTCAAGTATTCATGCTTTTATAAATTACCAGTTTTGCCTGAATTACTCATGCCCCAGAACAGATTTTTTCATTTTTGTTGATTGTTCAGTTGGAGAAATTCAGAAGACTTGTCATCATCTTACAAATGAGAGAGGTTTATTAGGATTCTGATGTGTTTATTATTAAACAGTGACCAGTCATTTACTTACAAATAAATAAACAGTTAGTGAGGTGGGTCAGTGATAGAGGCTTGGGATACTGATGCATTCTGAAAATTGAGATTGTGCTGAACTGCATTTAACAGGCTATTAGCCTTTACTCTGTAAAATGAACCTTATGTGAAATGAAGCTGTAAGTACAGCTAGAGTTATGTTGAAGAAAAAAAGTTAATTAAAAGATTTCTCTGCAGATAAGTACTTGTCAGTGATTTTGACAACATATCAAAAATGATGAGCAAAATTCAGTGACATGATAGCATCTGCTAAAATATTCCTAGGCATGGTTTGTCTGTCACACTAGTCAGCTTTCTCCTCTCAAAACTGGTCTTCAGGGTTTTACTTTGTTGGTGCTTTAACTAACACCTTTGTCCATGGAACAAATGCATTATGAAAAGATTATTTATAAAGAATTTACTTGGTATCCTGGCGATACTTTTATCCTTCCACTTTCCATTTTTCTGAGACTAACCCACTGATTTGTCTTTTTTTCGAACATCTGTTGAGAATTTCATTTTGTTGCTTCTGAGAGAAGCCTGTGAAAAAATGTCTTCATGAAGAAAAATCTTTATTAAAATCTACTTTGAGGGATGGTAATTAAATTAGTGGGAAACTTCAAATCTTTCTTCCCATCACTGCTGGACTGTCAACACCTTTAAGAAACAACTTCAGATAAAGGCAGATACAATCTCAATCTGAATTGGTGGGTTCAAAGTCTTCATAGTTTTATAGCCTCCTGACTGTGTCACATAATGTGGGGTGTATTTGTGCCAACTGGGACAGATGGGGTGCTTTTACCCAAGTGACAAATGTGTGCTTGATCAGAACTGCTAGGCATGGCCCATGGCAGTCTTGGTGGTGGAAGCTACTTCCCACCTTCCTATGTCTGCTGCTTTGAGTAGTGCAGATGAAAAAGGACTTTAATGTTGTTGGGTTTTTTTCCTTGACTGATTTGTTTGCTGAAGTTGATAAATCAGCTAAGTTAATACACATCTGTTCAACTTCCTGTGCATCTAATATTAGAGTGAAATCAAAATTGAATTGAGTAGAATACATTAATTAAAATGAAAGTACTTTCTCCAGTGTTGAAAATACACATGACAAAAGCATACGTAGACTCCTCTGTGTTGGCTTTGTATGTTCTTGGAGACAAGATACTCCATGCTTCAGAGAGTATAGTCTGACACAAACCATGATGGATGCAAATGGATGGTATAAAGAAACAGAGCATCATTTCTGGTTTGTCTGGTTAATTATAGTAATAAACTGAATTATAGTCTTGTTAATAGACTTAATAGTAATAGACTAAACTGACTAAACAGTATGATTTTTTTTTTGTAAACACCGCAGTAAATGAGAGTTTTGAAGAGGGATCTATGGAAGTACATTAGTTATCTCATAGAGTTTCTGGAGAAATCTTTCACAGCATGAGAGGTGTAGGAAAAATGAAGAATATGGGGAGACACAAAGGAGTTTCCTTCAAAAATAGATCTACTGGTCTGGGATATCAGATCCCATAGTCAGTCTGATGTAGAACCTACTCTCTGTAGGTGCTGGGAATGGAGATGAGATTGAAATAGACTGTGGAAAGCTTTGGAAGTGAGGTCGGTCTGATGTGATTAGAGTATGGATAGCTGATAGACATGCATGGAAAGATGAAGAAGTAAATTTTGCAGTAGTTTATATAGGTAGAACAGTGAGAAGAGGAACTTGACAAGAACAGAAGAAAGCTGTTGAAATAAGTAATGGTAGGATTAAAACTTGAAAATCTAGAGAGATATTTGTAGAGATGAATTAAAGAGTCTGGTTTTTAGATACACTGTGTAGAAAAACTAGATGTAGAAACCTGAAGAGATTACAAAACCAAGGTCATACACCAGCAGTGTCAGCAGCCACCTTTCTCAATGTTCTTGATGCAGACCAGACTTTGCCTCTGTCATCTCCGTGCAATAAAGATCTTGCTTCTTCCAGCAGAGAAGTGGGGAAGTCCTTAGAAGAATTTAGGCTTTAGACTATTTCCAGCTGGTCTGAGGTGAAATGATAATAGGCACTGGAACCAAGAGAAGATAATTTGTCTTTTCTGGGCTTTTCAGGGATCTGCCTACAGCCACCCAGGAACTGGTGAGGCTATGTCTGCACAGAAGACAGATGTTGAAATCCAAAAAGTCTTATAAGTTGCCTCTTGATCCCATATGAGTCTTAACCATCTGGAAAAAACAAAAACAAAAACCCAAAACAGAACAAAAAAACCCCGCCAAACCAAAAGAACAGTAAAATCTGTGCCTGAGCTCTCCTTCCCAGGAGTTATTAGTCCAATGATCAGTACCAGAGTCCTGGGACACTACACGTATCTCTGTAGAGCTCAGAATTTGAAGTGAGAGGTCTCGCTTCATGCTCATAAGAATCACTGTAAAAACCCTACTAGATTTATTACCTTACAATACAGTTGTTACCAGATCACTATTGGATTTGAGTTACTGAACTAAAGAAAACTACTTAAGATTTCCAGTCTTTTTCTGTAGTAGTCTTGTAACTTTTGTTGCAAGTTCTTACCAGATTTTTTAAAAAGTCTCAATTTTCTTTGCTACATAAGAACCGAAAATTTTCAGAGCTCTGCAGCATTGTTGTTCTGCTGCACGTAAAAAGCTAGAGGAGTAAAAGGCAAACAACATTCCCAGTACTTCATAACTTCTGAATCCTCTTGTTAGCGACTTGATCATGCATCTTAATGCTTCTTGCAAGAAAAGGAGGGTTATTAGTTCTAGTAAATAAAACATAGAGTTCTTACCCAGAAATCTGCAGGCTTGGGCAGTTATACAAAACTGTATTTATTTTAAAAATACATCTGTGTGCATAGTGCTTTCACTAGAGAAATAATCTGTCACAACCATTTCACTAACCTTGATTTCTAGTGCTGTGTTTTTCAAAACATTTAATTTTATGTCCAATTCAGATATTATTTTTTGCTAAGGAAAGGGACATATTTCAAACAAGTTTTACATTTATTGTGTATGTGAACACAAGTAATTTGTTGATTTTTTTTCCTCGGGTTTTTTTTTTCCACCCATCAAGTACAGAGGCTGTTTAATTTTAAGATATATTTTAAAAGTATCGTGAGTTAGCATGATACAGGTTTTATTCCTCCTCCCTCTCTTAACGGAAAGGCCGTAATCTCATATTTGTATCCATGAAGTGAACTGTGGTCACCACTTGGTCACGTCTGATAGTTCAGATCCCTGGCAAAGTGATATATACGGGTAGTGTTGTATCTTTGAATCGAGTCAGATGGATTCATGCAAAAAGACAGTATACGTTAATGTTCATAAAAGGAGTGCGATGCAGATTAACGTTTACAAGGATAAGTGCACTGAAGTTCTGGAGACGATGAAAATGTGGTCACAAAACTGTCACAGATGGAAAACGTTAAGCAAATTGTTTAGAACTGTGCAATCCTCTGATTAGGGAGAAATTGCTGGTCTGCTCTAAAACAACTGCTGTTTATAATTTTTTAAAGATACAGTGTTGTATACTGTGGAGAGTTAGGAAACAGTTTAAATAAATTCTGATAGATTATGAACTAAATTCTTCTAAAGAACTTACTTTCCACTATCTTATCAGAGCTACAGCTGATAAATTTGAATTTTATAACCAAGAAAGAGACAGACATATCAATTATTTCTAGAAGCTCCTCTGGAAGAGACACATCTTACAAGTTTATATCTGTTTCTAATTAAGTTTATAAACACTTGGAATCATCAGAATGCATATTTCTAAATCGAGTGTGATCCTTGACCATACAAGATGTTTAAACAACGAAGATAGCATCAATAAGGTGTAGTCAAGCAAATTTTTCCCCTCACTTTTTTAGGATGTTGCGATTAAATTGAAATGACTGGCATGAGGTTTTAGCCTCATATGCAAAAATATCCTCAAATATTCCAGAGATTCTGTAATAAAAAAAGGTAATGTTCTTAATTTGTGGGCCCTAAACAACTGGCACGGCAAAAATTGGCTTGTGGGATAGAAATGACACTGAACCATCAGCTCTGCAATGGAGTCTCCCAAAACAATCAATTGCAAAGCCAAAAAGGTCTTTAAAATGTGATTTGGAGTACGGTTGGAATATGAATTCCATTTTGCATTGTTCTAGCAAATCTCAAACTTTGCTAAGTATTTGTGATTTAAAAGTTTGTATTTATTGATGTTCTAA
The DNA here is from genome assembly GCF_000700745.2 of Antrostomus carolinensis. Taxonomy (NCBI): domain Eukaryota; kingdom Metazoa; phylum Chordata; class Aves; order Caprimulgiformes; family Caprimulgidae; genus Antrostomus; species Antrostomus carolinensis. The sequence continues at coordinate 26,651 of NW_010288097.1, forward strand.
ATATCTCTGCTTCTGACATACACGCAGCAGAGTAAACCAGGACTCCTCAAGAAGCACCATTGTCTGACGTCTAGCGCAGTTCATGAAACATTTACCTTGGACTGCAAACGTCCCCAAAATATGTTTTAATCCAAAATGACTATCACAGAGATTGTGTAACAAACAGATGTATTTTGAAATTACATAATTTTATGAGAACTTTGCTTGAAAAAGAAAGATATCCGGGCGTACATTACTTTTTCTTGCACTGAGGAGATGAATCTTAGATGATTGTGTGCTCAAGATACTCCTTCACCATTTGAACAGTGTGGCCTTTGATTCTCCAGCAGAATAATTCTGTTGGGTTTTTTTGTTGTTTTGTTTTGTTTTGGGTTTTTTTGTGACTGGACCAGAAGTGAACTCATTAGTTGGTGAAGATTCAGAGGAACGTGGAGAAGGACAAGGACTGCCCAATCTTGTAGGAATAATTTTCCATACTCGGAAGGTGTCAGAAACACAAGAACAGAAATTAAAAATTAAATAATGTGGGATAAGTAGAGCCATCGTGCAGATTTATTTCATGCCGAGGATAAACTAGCATCTGGGGTTAGTTTCAAAATGTGATAAAAGTTAAAAGCTGTAAGTAAGAGCAGATAGGGAGCAGCTGTGGAAGTGATACCCAGGCATGTGCTGAGTCCCAGCTCAGCCACACGCTACCAGCCGCCACGACAAGCTTTTTCCAGGGTCAGACCTTTTGTAACGATCCTCGGTGCCTCAGAACATGTTTACGCTGCGCTCTGGTGACATCATACCGACTTTTCACATGGAACTTAATTGATTCCATGTTTTAATTAATTTAGCCAGTAAATTGGTTGCTGTAATCTGATTTAGTGAGCTGATAAGCTACTGCCAATTGCTTCAATTTTGCCTATTTCATGGAAACACTTGCATTTGTAATTCTCAGCTTGACTCTTGTATTTGTTTTTTTTCCCTCCTTCTCACATATCAATCTTAATGAGGACTTTGCTTTGCCCTTCTTTTTGGTAGATCCTCTTACTGCTTTCTGCCATTTTCACTTCTATACAGCACAAATATTTTAATAAATAGTAGTTAATTTTTTCACTCTTTCAGTTTTTTTCCTGTTTCCATCCCATTTTTTTGAGCTCTAACTCCTTCAAGCATAACCCTCTAACTTTTGTCTTTCATACTGTCTTTTAATTCCATTAATTTTACTGTCATTGCAAGCTTGGAGCTCAGTACTGCATTTTGCTCTTGGCTTCAAGTGTCATTAAAACCTGTGATTAGAAGTCCCTGGAAGTCTGGTTGAAAGTGGAACAGCCTTCTGGGAAGCTTTCTTGTGAAAGTCTGAAGACCTCATTAGTACCTCTTCCCTAGCAGGTGGCTCAGGGTCAGTCCCATGGGAAGATTTTGCTTCAGAAAAAGAAACAAAGCTGCCAACATTTTTTTAGTCTTGCATAAATGTTATGAAAATACGTATTTAGAATTATATTATGAAATTGAATTTTAAAAAATCCATGATTGCTAAAATTCCCTTTATTTTAATTCATGTTTCTATCTCAGCCACAAAGAAGTTTTAAATTCCCTGGAAGTAAGGTTAAAATCCAGCGGGTGACAATGGCCTATTAAAGTTACAAAGTATGTTTTCTGAATTTGTTTGTGCAATGCAAAATGACCCTAAAATATATAAAATGAGTCAGTAATTCTGTCCCTCCATTGTTAGCTCTTGTAAAATTAATTTGACATGAAAAATAAAGTCTGAAACACTTTTACATGTCATAAATGTTAGTTTTGCAATCATTGGAAGTTGCAGAAATTCAGATACTGAGGACAGTCGTGATTTGCTCTCACCCAGGCATGAAGGTCTGTGTGTCATCTTAGGCGTTGCTCCGGTGACAAAACTTAGGCTGACTCATCAGTGTCACTTTGTAGTTAGAAAATTACTGATTTTAGTGGAGTTGAGTATTTGGTGTCTCGGATAAATCTTTGTGAATTACAAGGTATTCCAGCTACCAGTTGAAATGAAAAGGCAGTATGTAGTTTTTCTCTTTTTTCTTATGCAAAATATGTTCAGGAAACAGATGGAATAAGCTGCTCCAAGATGTCAGTGTACTTATTAGTTTTGAAGTTTGTTTTACTAGAGGTAGTAATGAGGTAAGCATTCTTTGTTTATCTGAGAAAAATATTTATTCATATTTTTCATAAGAAATGAATGAGATATTTCATTCATCCCTAACAGGAAGTGTTTGTGTGGCAGTTGCTTTCCATCCCTCATCTTTTCTGTTTAAGATGCATCCCTAATTTAGTATTCTCAACCTTTAATTCACAGATTTAAAGGCATATTTCTCTCCCAACAGTAGCTGAGTCACTTTTGATTATGTTCTTGAGATGACAGGTACCTTACTAAACTCTGGAATGATACGTCTGCAGTTTTAATTCCCTGTTAGTGAGTGAATTAAAGAGTTACACTCAGGTTCTGTTTCCAAGTGCTCGTTGGATTTTGACCATGATTTTCCCTTCTGTCTCTAAAGAGAAATGAGCAGCTCAAAATTCTGAACTTTTCTGTGTTGTTCAGAGTAACTCGGATACTTTGAGATACAGAAAAACTCAGCTAGCAAAGGTTCTGAGAAGCATGGGGAGATACATATGATACAGGATGAAGCTTGGTCAGGTTCATCAGTGCTGACCCAGAGCAAATAAACCTTCCCAGAACCCACTGTGATCTGATTCCTTTACCTGGAGAAAAGGAGGCTGAGGGGAGACCTTCTCGCTCTCTTCACCTCCCTGAAAGGAGGGTGGAGAGAGGTAGGGATTGATCTGTTCAACTAAGGACCAAGTGACAGGACAAGAGGAAAAGGCCTCAAGTTGTGCCAAGGGCAGTTGAGATTGGATGTGAGGAAGAATTTCTTTGCTGAAAGGGTTCTGAGGCATTGGAAGGGGTTGCCCTGGGCAGTGGTGGAATCCCCATCCCTGGAGGGATTGGAGAGTCGTGTAGACATAGTGCTGAAGGACATGGGTTAGTCGGGGACTTGTCAGTGTTGGGTTCATGATTGGACTCGATGATCTTAAAGGGCTTTTCCAATCCAGGCAATTCTATGTGATTCTGTGGATCTGGCATTAGAAGAGTCCATCACAAACTAGCTGGGGAATGAGTGAGCTTGTAAAACTTTGACCTGGCTAGTTTAGATCTGAAAAACTACCTTGTGCATTCTGCTGATTGCCCGGGTGCTGCAGTCACAGAACCTGGTTGGGGGACACAGTCTGCAGGGCCACGCACAGAACTAGTGTCTCACAGTGTTCAGGTGTTTAAAACCCAGCTGTGCCTGCTGCACTTCTGCTTCTCGTCCTTGTATGCATGGTGCATTGGTGCATTTACACTGAAGGCAAAATTGAAAGTTGACTAGATGACCAAAAAGAGTATTTAAAACAGGAAAAAAGAAAAAAAAAATCAAAATAAAACATAAAAGCCTCCTGGGTATGCAGTTAATATTCTTCATTGGCAATTCACATTCTCATTTCTCGTATCTGAAGTCACCAAGAACAGTGTCAGAGATACAACTTCAAGAGAATTGACTGGTTCATTTTGTCTTCTGGAAGAGCATCTAAAAGTGAAATAGTTGCCTTCATCAACTTGCCACCTCCTAGGTTTTATATATATATATATA
>NW_010288098.1:0-1234 GCF_000700745.2 Antrostomus carolinensis
CCCACCCCCTGCCCCAGCACTGAGCTGGGAATGTCAGAGGGTTTATGGGTGTTCTGGGAGCTGGAGGAGCTCCCTGGTCTTGAGGGGTCCCATCTGCCCCAGGGGGGGTCTCATCTGCCCCATGGGGGTTTCATCCCCACCCCACGGGGGTCTCACCAGTCCCACGGGGGTCCCACCCACCTCATGGGGGTCCCACCAGCCCCATGATGGTCTCATCTGCCCCATGATGGTCCCATCTGCCCCATGGGGCTCTCACTTGCCCCAGGAGGGTCCCATCTGCCCCACGGGGGTCTCACCCACCCCATGAGGGTCCCACCAGCCCCATGAGGGTCTCATCTGCCCCAAGATGGTCCCATCTGCCCCATGGGGGTCTCACCCACCCCATGAGGGTCCCACCAGCCCCATGAGGGTCTCATCTGCCCCAAGATGGTCCCATCTGCCCCATGGGGGTCTCACCCACCCCATGAGGGTCCCACCAGCCCCATGAGGGTCTCATCTGCCCCAAGATGGTCCCATCTGCCCCATGGGGGTCTCACCCGCCCCATGAGGGTCCCACCAGCCCCATGGGGGTCTCATCAGCCCCACAGGGGTCTCACTTGCTCCAGGGGGTGTCACCTACCTCATGAGGGTCCCACCAGCCCCATGAGGGTCTCATCTGCCCCATGATGGTCCCATCTGACCCATGGGGGGTCTCACCTACCCCATGAGGGTCCCACCAGCCCCATGGGGGTCTCATCAGCCCCACAGGGGTCTCACTTGCTCCATGATGGTCCCATCTGACCCATGGGGGGTCTCACCTACCCCATGAGGGTCCCACCAGCCCCATGGGGGTCTCATCAGCCCCACAGGGGTCTCACTTGCTCCAAAAAAAAAGGGGGGTCTCTCAAGGATACAGTTGCCAAAGAGGGTGAGGACGATGAAGTAGACGGAGAAAACCATCCCCCCCTTGACACCACCCTGAGATTTGATCCCATCGTACATCACCGCGTTCCAGTCTTCACCAGTCAGGATCTGGGGGGAGAAAGTGGGTGGGAAGGAGTCATGGGGACCCCCCTTCAGCACCCCAATTCCTCAGGAGTCCCAAAAGGGGGGGGGATGTGGTGGTGGGGGGTGGTCTCTACCTGAAACACCGTCATTATTGCTGCTGGGAAAGTGTCGAAGTTGGTGGGAGGGGTCCCGTCATCAAAGTTGAACCTGGGGAAAGGGGGGGACAGTGGTGGGACCCCCAACTCCC
>NW_010288099.1:0-4379 GCF_000700745.2 Antrostomus carolinensis
TATTTTATTAATTTAAAATATATATTTATTTTAACACTAACCCCACTCATTTCACCTTCTTCTCTAACACTGCAGTTGCTGAGCACCCAGGGAGTGACATCCCAGCTGACCCCCAACCCACTGGCAGGGGGACACGTGGCGCTGAGATTCCTGTGGGTCACAAGCATCAGGGTAGCTTTGTGACATTTTTTAATTTCCTTTTATTTTGCTCACCAACAGATACTTTGCATGTTTTAAGGAATTTTGTGTTTTAAAGACACTCTGAGACCTAGCCAAGGTTGCATTGGGGCCTCCCTTAGAGAGACCTTATAGGATGAGGAGCCTCATCCTCCTACTTGCTTGGGGACCCCATCCTCCTATGTGCCCTCCCTAAGGGGCACCTTGCTGGGCATCAGAGCCCCCTGGTCTCTGAGCTGCAGGAACACCATGGTCCTCAGCAGCAAGAACAAGGAGAGGTGGGTGCTCGCCTCTCTGCTGCTCTGCCCCACGCTGGGGACAAACCTGGGGTTTCCCTCTGGCTACTCCAGAACATGCTGTGGCAAGCTGGGCTGGGGGAGAAAGGTGAATCTCTCTAAATGTCACCCCCAAGGTCTCAGGGGAGGGAAAACAGCATGGCTGGCGATGTGAGAAAGTGGAGTGAGTAACAGCCTGGGGAAGTTACAGGGCAGTTTCCTCATGGAGGAAGGGAGTTCCTCAGGATGAGGCCATTTCGGTACCACTGGGACTTTGTTTGACTGCATTTGCTGTGTAATTTATTGCGCTAGAAGCGCCCAGAGCCTTGGAAAGGTGCCTTTATTGGTTTAAATCTGAATAAATACATACAATAAAACATAGAATACAAAAAATAGTTACAGATATGGACATATTCCAGCTATGTGGGTCTGTTTCCTCCTTAATTCATTCAGTGCAGGCCATGGATGCCATTTACAAATGCACCTGGCTGTAAAAGCCCAATTTCCTTTGAAAGTCAGCAAGAAAGTCATGCAGTCATTTGGCACTTTTACCTGAGATAGCTGGATAAAATCAGGATTTCTCATAAAAAGCAGCACTGGAAGTTACATCTGGAACTGAGGGTAGGGACCTGGGAGATGACCAAATATTTCTCTTTTTTTAAACCTCAGAGCTGTGGGTGAGATTGGCAGAGGAGAGTTGGAGAGGATGGAGAAGTCTCACTTGGAGCAAAGTTTCCCACGTTATTGCTCATATAAAAGTCATGTATGGGTCAGTGTTCACGGATGGGACGCTGGCCTGAAGCAGCACAACCAAACAAGTACAGGCTGGCTTCTGTTAAAGGGGAAACATTCCCTTTGCAGGCTCCATAGTAAATGTCCCATGGGCCAGGCTTTGGGAACTCCTGCTTCAGAAGGTCTGTGTCTTCAAACAGATGGCTGGGCAGCCCTCGGCTACTTAGAATATGTTTGGGGCTATATTATATAGCACTGAGTAAAGAGATCTGTCACAGAAAAACAGTAGAAGGCAGTTTTAACCCTTCCCCTGGGGAGTGGTGTGGATCCACGCTCCGCCTGTGTGACCAGTCCCTCCTCTCCTGTCCCCCACACCGAGCACATGGGATGTTTGGTAAGGACCCAGCATTGTGGTGCTCGCTTTGGACAGTCAGAGGAAGAAACCTCAGACCTCTGGCATATCAGATTTGACATACCAGCAAATCTAGAGTCAGATGCGTATGGCCTTGGTGCAGCCACCGTGCAGGCTGTCCTGGTGGGGCAGGACCCAGAGGAGAGTGGAGTGGGATGTTGGGAAGCACTTCTGGGTGGCTGGAGGTACATGGCATCCAACCCAGCACCCAACGGAGCTCAACGACACGCTATTGCCCTGGTGGTGTCTACCTCCTCTGGGCTGGTCACTCCTAGCATGGGCTATGCTGGCATCAGGTATGGTGGCCACCATGTTCTTGCTGAGCTCTTCTGCTTTCCTCACTCTCCTGGTAGCCTCGCATTGGGCAGAAGCTGTTGAATGCCCAGGACTGAATTTCTGGAGAGGTGTGGAGGCCAGCGCTGGCAGGAGAAGGTCTGTGAGACTCAGTGGAGTTGCACCTGCTTGTGCACCAGGATAAGCTGCAGCAAGGCAGTTGTAACTTCTCAGAGCTGCACCCTGGTAAAAAGCTAAAGGTATTTAAAACACAGCTGGCCACTGAAATAAGAAAATCCATTTTAAAATCCCTTCACTGGAGGTATAACTTGCTAATGACTGAAGAGAGAGAAAGACCATCCTAACTTTTTATTTGTAGCATTTATATTTATTTCTAGTAAAAAAAAAGATTTTAACCAGGAGCAGCTGCTTCCATAGCCCATCAAAAGCAATCCTAGATTGTCCAGATGGAGTCACTCAAGACAGAGACATGAGCGAGGGCTGCCACCGGCTCCAGGGTTTCTGGGTTTGTCCTATTTTAAGAAGATCTCGCATCCTGCAAACAACTGCTTATGGGAAATGATTGGATGCAGAAATCTTAGTGGGGGCCCATGAGGCAGCCCCATGTGGAGATGTGGCGATGTGGCATGCTGACATTTTGACACAACGTGGTGATGATTTTATGCTAGCATCAGCCCTCCAAGAGGAAAGTAAATATGTGACATATTGTTCAGGGAAACAAAACAAACCAGACAATGAGGTCCTGTGCCCAGTGACTGATGGAGCCTCTGCAGGCCCATGCAAAACCTCTTTTCCTTTGTGATCTGGGGATGCTGGGAAAATGAGTGCATCAGGGTATCCAATACCCAGCCCTGGCCCATCCAACCCTCCTTGCTTTTTGTCTTTGTGTGCGGCCATGCAGGGAGCAAACGCAGAGCACCCGCTGCGTTCCTATTGTTTCTCCTGTCTAATGGCCCTGCTTAGCCATGGAGGAGCGGGATGGATTTGCGCCTTGCGCACATTGTTCTTGGGGTTCAAAAGAATACTTAAACTAGAGCAGTAGTTAGTATGACAATGGGATAGAAATGAACATTCACTCCAGTGGCTGTGGATGGCACAGGGACTTCGATAATGGGATGAGGGAGAAGAAAATTAATGAATCTATCAGTCTGTCTGTTGACCCATCAGCATAAATATCTTGTCAGTCGTATGTGACAGCAGATCTAGCTGGCTGGTAAGAGCTGTGCTTGCCTGGGCTCCCGGCTGTACTTTTGAAATCAAAAGTTTCATCAGGTAATTTAGCAGGCTGAAGAAAGCTGGTCCTTGACCACATAGTGAGCCCCAAATGGATGAGCAATAAACGCTTCATCTGTGTGTGTTAAATGATGCAAAACAACAGCAGACTGAGGGCAGGGGTGCTACTCCATACCCAGACAGTGGTCCTTGGCCAGGCATGGAGATGTTCCTTCACAGCCTGTACAGGAGCTTTTCTTGAGCTGAGCAAGATGGGAACTCTCCGTCAGGCTCTTTAATGCTCTTATCTAGGGCTCTCCTGACTCCCTTAGCCAGCAGGAAGGGATCAAGAAGTCTTCTGTCACTGGGTGCCCTTTGTCAGAGGCTGCTTAACCTGAACTTAAGAAACCCAAAGGGCAACCACTGAAGTCTCCCCAGGTGGCCAGGTCATCTGCAGGAAGGCAGACAACAGCATCCATCCCATTCTGGAGGAGATGTAGCTGTCCTGATGGAGGGATTAAACAGTTGGGTAAGGCTGACATACTATTCTGTTCAAAAACCTGGGGTGAGGCATGGAACCATTCTGTGTGGTTCTTCCTGTAGGTACATACACAAGACCAGGGTGGGGAACACTTCTTCTCAGAGCTTAGGACGAGTTTTGTCTCACCTTACTTAAGCCAGGTAATAGGTATATAGGCTACGTTAATGATCTGCATTTCCTTTTGAGTCAACACTGAGAGAGGGGACCATGTCACTCATCTGGGAGGATGAATTCATCATCTGCAGAGGATGAATCATCATCTGCAGAAACCCTTCTCTCTCCATTGACTTCAGAGGAACCTGCGTGACTAGAACAGTTGAGACCCCTAATTTTTAGAAAGCCAAAGTGAGGTGAGACTAATCCCTTCCTTAGTGCCTCAATAGAGCAGGGACTATGTGGTTTGCCCTGTGGCAGAGCTGGAAGCAAAGGGTGGTTTCTCTGAGCATCAGCCACTGGCCAGTGCTTGAGATGCAACCCCAGGCACAAATACAGGCTGGGTGATGAATGGCTTGAGACCAGCTCCGAAGAGAAGGACTTGGGAGTGGTGGTGAATGAGAAGCTCAACATGAGCCGGCAATGTGTGCTTGCAGCCCAGAGGCCAATAACCGTATCCTGGGCTGCATCAAGAGAAATGTGGCCAGCAGGTCGAGGGAGGTGATTCTCCCCCTCTACTCCACTATCATAAGGCTCCACCCGGAGCACTGTGTCTAGTTCTGGAGCCCCCATCACAAGAGAG
>NW_010288100.1:0-3649 GCF_000700745.2 Antrostomus carolinensis
GGGAGCAGAGAGCGAGCCCGTACCGGTGCGCAAAGCCAGTTCCATGGGAAGCTTGAACATACGCAGAAAGCGAGAGAGAGCGGGGGCAGGGCAGAGGTACAGACATGCAAGCTGAGAAACAGCTCAAGGGCGGGTGGCGAGAGGATGGGGCCAGACCCCTCTCAGTGGTGGCCAGTGACAGGACAGGGGGCAAGAGGCACAAGCGGGAACACAGGAGGTGCCACTTAAACATGAGGGAAAAGCTTCTTTACGGTGAGGGTGCCAGAGCCCTGGGACAGGCTGCCCAGAGAGGCTCTGGAGTCTCCTCTGGAGATGTTCAAAACCCGCCTGGATGCAGTCCTGTGGAACTTGCTCTAGGTGAACCTGCTTTGGCAGGGGGGGTTGGACCAGATGATCTTCCATTCTGGGATTTGTGTACTTCTGAAGAGCTATGAATTACAAAGGGCAGGAGATTCACAAGTGGCAACCAGCGCTTGCCCTGTTCCATGGAAAGCAATACTGCTGGTTAATCCAAGTTCTACCTTAATCAGTCATGAAGGAGGGTATAAGCATGTGAAGTTGTTCTACGCCATGCAGCCCATTCCTCAGGAGCAGCAGGGAAAGTCTAAAGTGTGATGGAAAAACATTATCTAGGAAAGAGAATAAGACTAAATTTAAAGCGTCAAAATGAGTAAAAACTATTCTTGCCCTAGCAATCTCTGGCTATTTTTAAGCACCAAAACTGTGCTGAACAACTTCAGCACAAGAGCAAAGTCTGCACAGATTGCCTGATGGAACAGTCTTCACCAGCTGTAGACGAGCTTAGAAATGACAGAACTGACACTTTTCCTTAGTTGCATTTATTGTGCATAAACTTCAAAGTCACATTTTACTGCTTTTCATAGAAATTATATAAATGGATATACACAATCACATCAAAACCTGAGCTCTAAAACCAAAAACATCTGTATTTCTTACACGTATACTATAAAATCCTGGCCACATTTTCAGGAAACAGAACAATTTAGTGTTAGATAGCAGCAAAACCTCCAATATTTGTTTTCCTTTAAATGAGACAACCCCCATGTTTGTTGCACGCTAAACAGTTTAGATATTTCTAAAGTTGTGTCCTAGGACCAAAGTAGGATGGATTAATTTTATTTTGTTTTTCTTATATTCAACTATAAGACTACTCCCCATGAGAGCCTTCTTCCCAGTTTTGACAAGTGATTACCCTGTCTCCCCACAGAGGTATTGGCTTATTGGCTTCTAAAATAATTCTTGGTCTACACTGGTAGACAAAGTAGTACCCAGAACAGAATGGCTCTTCCCAATAAATCCATGAAATAGAACCAAAAATTCTTGTTTCTGCAAATTCTAGAATACCTTTCTGTCTTCTGCTGCTTTTCACCTCCCCACATACACCACTTTAGCTTTTGAACCAAGATGTTGACAATTTTTGAAGAGTCAAAGTAAAGAGCAAGGATGTGTGTGACTGATGCATCTTTAACAGGATCTTTAAACTCATTCAACACAAGATAGTTACCAGGTCAGTGGAAAAACTTACTCTCAAGTATTTTTGTATTAAGTTAGTTCAAGTCAGCAGAGTAGGAATCTTGTTGATTATTAACTGACACAGACTTCTAGTAACAGGAAAGTCATCAACCCTGAAGATCCCTCTTAAAGGTTTCAAAGCCAGAGTTATGAACATCTGCTCAAATGGCTTATGACACTGGAAAAATCTCACATGTGTATGGTGTAAAACATTCTAGGGCATCGACTACTTTTTTTTTTAATACTAAATTGGATGCCAAATTTCCTCACTGTCACAGGCAAGAGTTTCATTCTTTTCCTTGAAAAAGGAGAAGAGAGACCTATCTAGAAAGCAAGTACCTACTTTGTACAGGATTATTGAAGTACACCACCTCTTACACTGGAAGTAATGGGACTCAGTGACAGAACACATCGACTCTCAGCTTCAGCACTAGAAACTGAAAAGACATCCTTTGCAAAGTCAGATTTTTATAGACAACAAATTTGTATTCCAGAAATATAAAATACTTTGGTAGTTTGAAGCTTAAAGGTTACAGCAGTACAAAATAGCAACAACTGAACAAAATTAAACCATTACCTCAGGTCCAACTTTAACCTATTAGGAATTAAAAATCCTTGAAGCTCCAGAGCTTTTTTTCAGAATTGATGATTTGAAGAGATCCAGAGTGTCCAGTTGTAACAGGTTTATAGTGTATGCAGAGCTCATCCTTCCAGTTTAACTTCTATTTCAAAATGTGGAAGATGATTGCAGAAGAGTCATCTGTAAAAATCAGTCTGGATATTATGTTGCCTCATGTTCCCTCCAGAGCTCCAGCAGCAGTTTTGCAAATGCTGTCAAGTTTTGGTTTGCTGAGATGTTAGTGCCAATAGTCTTTTGCTGAGCAATGCATTGTGTCGCTGAAGATACTCTATTACATCTCCTTGCTTCTCAACTATCTCTTCTAGACTTGAATTTTCCCTTGAAATAACAAAAGTGCATATGGGTTTCAATAAGTGACAGCAGTTTTCTAACATTTTTATAATAGAGCTAATTAACAAATACTTAAACAAGTTGCTTCCTTCAGTTTTACTTTTGTTGATCTCAACTGACTTTTGAGAGAGGAGGCAATGTACAAACACATTTATGTTTAACTTCCATTTTGCACGAGAAGGCTGGACCAGAAGAAAGTTTGGCTAAACTTCATGCCATGTACGCATAATTGAGTCACAGATTTCCTGCTAGACAGTTACAGGAGAGTTGTAGTATGAGGGTTCTCACTGTTTGAGAAGCTTCAGGTTAGTGAGCCAGACACCATACTAGAATTGTACTAAAAAATCCATGGCACCTTTTACAAATACATTAGGAAACTATTTTAAGCAGGTATAGTATTTTTATTCAGCTGCGGGGATCATAAGCTGTTTAAGACAGAAGTTTCTTGATTAACCTGCAGTAGCATACATGATATACTACTATATACAGTGATATCTGTCACAATACCATAACAGCATCAGCACCAAACTGTTGTGCTATTTCAGATCTACAACCTCATGGACAGCTAACTTCCCACTTAAAGTATTTCCAGCTTTCAGACATCCTTCCTTTTAACTAGGATAGTAACCCCGAGAAATCGACAAAAATCTGTAAGAGCACTAAGTTTTGTCAAATCTATAATTAGGAACTTTTAAGAATAGAGCAAGAACAAGTATCAGTGTCTGAGCATATTCCAGGCTTCCTTACACATTATTTCTTCTAGCTGACTGAGGAATCTGTCCTCTTAGTACACATGTAGCATCCTGAAGCTTAGAAAGTTGCTCCTCAGCCTTGCAGCATTTTGTGGAGGAACACTGCCCTTTCCATAGCTCTTAGAAAGTGCTGAGGAGGATAGCTAGAGCAGAAAAAAGCTTAGGTCCAATTCAAAACCTACTGTAGTTAAACTGTAAAAAAAGAAAACAAGTTTCGTAGACAGAAAGCTTGCAACTAGTCATCTGCACTACCAACTTCAAGCACCAGAAGAGATCTTGATCAGTAGCTTAGGTTGCAGAGGTCACATTATTCAAAAAACATTCTTATAACCAGGGTCAACTGAAGGGCTGACAGGATTCACTTTTCAATAGACCTTAACTCTCAAGGGAAAGA
>NW_010288100.1:3663-8804 GCF_000700745.2 Antrostomus carolinensis
GAGTCAGGGTTGTATAGAGCTGAATGAAAATAACTGGTTTGCAATCAGTTCTCGCAGGAAGTTTGCAATCTTTAATCAAAAATAATCGGAGTCTTTTCCTCAGCTGGTCATTGTTGCAAACTCATTCTCTGGGCATTTGAGAATTTCTCAGGGGAGAAGCTGAATGAGAAAGGAATGAGGTCTACCATGCATTCACCATGGTGTTTATATCAAGATGGAAGTTGGACATTGTATCAAAACTCAAGACAACTCTAAATCCTTCCTGTATCCTGGATATCTACTTCCAAGTTCCATAAATGTATGTGCATGATGCATTTGTGACACCAGGGGAAATGCCGAAGTATTAGTCATCTCTGCACTTCAACCTTTTACTGAGGTGTACAGACAGAAGCAAGTCATACTGTATTAGAAAGTTTCTAAGTAAATACCTATATGGAATTCCACGTTAGTTTTGATGATTGGAATTTTTTAAGTCCTGCCAGACTAATTTCAGCAACTGGAAGATGTTCAAGCAGTCAGAAGATACAGAAAGGACAAACAAGCAGTAAGGCTCAGTGCTTGTGAGGTCAACATTGCATTGCTTCTCTGTCTCACCAAGAGCTTCCTTACCTCTTAAGTGCCCAACCCACCTTTAAAATTCCTTCCCAAACTAGAAATATATTCTAAATTGCTTGCTAGAATCTCACATCCAACTGCTGGCATAGAACAAAGCTGCAGAGTTTTCTTCTTCATCTGTCAACTGCCCACAATGTATTTCCTTGCCTGAAACTGGTAGAAGAAGCTAGGCTTCTGTAGGTACACTTTAAGTAACAGTGTAAGACACTGGTATTACTCCTCAAACTCCCATATAAAGTCAACTAACACAGATTAAGCACAGTTATTTATAGCACATTAAGGACTCGTGCAACCACCCATAAATGGTCAAATAATTTCTGTCCTCATGCTTGAGGATTTCTGCATCATAACAAATTGCCATTACTACACAGAAAGTACAAGATGGTGATACTTCTCATCTATGTGTGTAAAATAGCAGCCTTGAGCATATGACAAATTTAAGATGATATGAAAGTCTACAGAAAGCAATGCAGTTACATTAGTCAGTGTTACCTATACGCCACGGCTGAACACAGCACAAGATTAATACTGAAAAATCTTACCTAAATCCAATTTCTGAGGTAATGTGACTAGGGTAGGCATACATCTTTTCTTCTTCAATTATGTCCGGTCTTGGCTTCGCACGATTGAAGTTGCTTATTTTTACTGCAACAGAATTTTGTAATTTAGTTGGAAGCAACCAAAAAAAAAAAAAAAAGGAAAGCTTTATCACCAGGCTCCGAGTTAAAAACAAAATCTGTAACAGATGATTATAAGATTGCCTTAGGATAGGAGATGGAAAGGTAATAAGGGAATCTGGGGAGCAGAGAGGAAGGAAAGAAAAAGCAGAATGTGTCTTTGCTCATTTCTGGAATGTCTTTGATTATAAGTTAGCATGTTCCTCCCCCCCCACTCCTTCAGCCCTGCTGCATAAGAGATCACAGTGAAGTAAAGACCTGAATGGGGAAGCTTGAACATACTGCTTAACACCTGCAAAGTTTAGTTTGCTACCTAAAGAAAGGTGAAACCTTAAGTTGCCTTTGAGAGAGTACTGAGATTTAGTCTCCAAACTGAGGCCATAAATTAAGCAACATGTCAAAAAAAAGTTGTAAAAAGTTTTGATACATGTATCTAGGTCAGAACTTCTAATTTAAGCTCTTTGATAAATACTGTTTTAACTAGACTACCTGCAATGAAGCAGCAGCTTGTCTGCCTGCTCTAAAACTAGGGCAGACTTGCTACAGAAAGCCAGTAAGTATTCAAACCAGACTGGCTTTGTGATTGGCTTCACATTGCAAACCTTGCAGTGTTGGCTGTCCAAACCCAAAGTAATTCCTAGGCACCTGTAAATAAAGTTTAAGATTTAAACTTAAACATATATACAGTGGGGATGGGTAGGAGAAGCTGTAGGCATCCTCTGCATTATTTCTAGAAAGAAGCTGAAAATACTCAAAGCTGTTCAGTATCAGATACTGATTAAGGAAATGTACTGAGAGATCCAGAGTATGCATTCTGGATTCTGCAATTAGGGCTGCTTGTGAAGCAATACATTTAATGCCACTAAAAACATTACAGCCCAGCTCTGTGAGAAACCTACACTACTGCATCAGAGAAAGACTGTCCTTAAAAGTCAGTAATATGACAGGGTTTATTACAGGCCACCCTGCTAAAACAATGCTAAGACCCTCCAGAGGTTAACTACAAGTTGGGCTCAAAGGTTAGTTATTTCTGCGACTGTATTCCTCTACAAATAAAGCCACAAAGGAATGGATGTGGAATTCCCAACATGTGTTGTTTGTGGGAATGTTAGTCTTTTATTCAAGTGATATTAGAAGTATGTAAGAAAGTCACTAAACACATATATTTAGTAAAACTTTGAAAGCTCAACTCCCTATCCTATCAATAACAAACTTACAACAGTAAGCTGACATTTAGAGCTGCCTATATGGTACTTCATTCCATGCACATTTACCTCACTCAACATATATAAATTTTTCAAGTCTGTTATCAGTCAATCGTGGTAATTCTTTGTATACAGATTTCTGAATCCCTGTCTCTGGATCCTCCAGCTATATATACATATACTGCTGAATAGCAATTTTTAAGAAAGGCAGTTGCACTTCACACGACATTGGGCATCATACAATTCATAAAATAGCTCCAACAAGCAAGAAAAAATATCTAGAATTACAATCAGGTATTCCATGCCAACAGTTTCATTTCTGAGGCATATTTAAATGAAAATAAGTCAGGTACACAAGCCTTCTACAGACAAGCATTTATACCTCATTCTAGTAGTTAAGAAATAATTTTTCCACAGTGGAGAAACAATATATGAACTGGTGCTACCTTCCCTCCAAAATTTAGGAGTAAGCACTTGCACAAGGAAGAGGTTGATCATGAACTGCAAGTGTAAAGTGACCTTAATCTCCCCATTGTTGCTCAGCTACTTTAGCTGATACTATCTTAACAGTAAGTGGTATCTGCTAAGTGCTTGCCTTGGAGAGGGACACTCTAACCCTGAGCAGAGGACTGCCCTTAAAATTATCCTACTAAAGAAGCTTCATGCTTCTAGTCACATACCCTACTCATGTTTGAGAGAAGAAAAAAAAAAAAAAGATCTGAGTGTCACTATTACTACAGATCCTCAGGCTATTTTCGAGTCTGTCCAAATACATTTGTTTTGCTTTGGTAGAGCTTTAGTTTGATGCTTACAATGTTAAAAAAACACCACTACACAAAAGAGACAGACATGCAGGCAGTCTCTTAGCTTAACTTTACATGTTTGGGACTGAAAACAAGAAAACAATCACCCTAGACTGGCTGCCCACTTGAAAAGGCAACGTAGGGTGATTTGAGGTCTTCCCCATCTTGAGGCAAGTGTTATTAACCCTAGTTTTGCACACCAAGCTTTAGAGAATGAAGCTTAGACTGTTGTTTTGGAGCTGCTGAGGAAATAAGGTAGCTATTGCCAAAAGAGATTGCCTTACTCCTTCCTGGCAGTGCAGCTCAATGCAATGCCTACTTCACTTGGTCCCAGGACTCACTGAACCCTTCTTCAAGCCTCCTTCTGCTGGAAAGCAAAACACTGCACCCCACAACGTCCTAGTATAAGTTGGTTAATGGATTTGATGGGCACAGGAACCAGCAGAGTACAAGCTAGGAAACAAGACCCCTTCAGTGACAAATAGGCAAAAAGATAGTTTGAGAGCTCTCATGGAAGGTCAGGCTTAGACCTTAATACTACGAAGGTCAACTTCCTTGCAGTTACTTATCTTTTTCTGCCAGGGTAACAGACACACAATGTAGCTTTTTAAGTTCCAAGATGCCTCAGGGTAAGAAATAAGTTTCACTGGAATTCCTAACGTTCTATTAAAGTTTTGCAATTTATCTCTTATTTCCTGAGTTTCCCAGGAAAGTAAGTGTGCATATGCAAAGAAGGGATGATCTCCAGCATTCTTGGAATAGTTCTCTAGGACTGCCATGCTTGTGTTCCCTCATCATTGCCTTTATTCCTCCAGAGGAAAGTTAGTTGGCTTCAGCCATGCTGTTCCATTTAGAGGAAAGCCTGACAAGCCTCCAGCATTCAAGCCTCTGCACAGTTTTAAGAGGAGAATGTATTTTAGAGCTGGGACGTTATATCTTGTTGCTGTTTGATTTCAGTGTTGTTGCAGGAGTCAAGAATAGATTTTATTTCCTAGATGACCAAGCTATTTGACAGTATTTCTCTGTGTGCCATTACATTACCAAGAACATGCCAGTTTTCTTCTCTAAAAGAAATCCTAGGTTAATTACCAATCATGAAACCACAAAAGATGTCAGATTAACACAAATACTGACCACCATAGAAGTGGTTTTAAGTTTTAAGCTTCATGCATTCCTGAAGGAGGTATTTCCACTCTCCTTCCTCCTGTTTGATTAGAACTCAAACTAAGTTTTCCCCATTGTTTTTGTTCCCTTCCCCCAAGAAGCCAGTGCTACTGAAGCTACTTAGCTAAGGTGCCATCTCCTTGTTTGTAGCTGTAAATTATCAGAAAGCAGCATGTCAGAAGCAGGATTATAAACTAGCTCAAGAGCAGGAACTACATATCATTTAACAGACATGGACTTCACAGTAAACATCTCTAGTTTTCTTCAGACAAAAATAATTACATTTTTTAGTGTCTTGGACCTTTTCAGGTTTTTCTTTTAACCCAGTTATTTTCATTTGAGTTAATGCAAGCCATAAACCCAAATAGTTTTTAAAATGAGATTACAGAAAACCATTTGGTTCAAGCATTTATTAATCAACATTTTAGATACTTCTTTCAATTACACTATTGCAGAGGTTTATCAAGTCTTGATAAGTTACACTAAATGTAAAAGCAGATAACCTTACAGGCCAACAGTGGCAGTACTAGGCAATGCCTCGGTTTTATGAAGCAGCATCTTACTTCAGTATTAACATAGATGCCAAAAGCCATAATTTTATTTTTCAAACATTCGTCAGAGTGAATCTTCTATTATAGTGATAAAGAGGAACTGAAGCTTTTCAGGTGGGACCAGGG
>NW_010288100.1:8847-18566 GCF_000700745.2 Antrostomus carolinensis
AGTCTGGAGAGTAAGGCACATCAAACTATCAACTATGCAAGTCCAACATGTAAATCTCAGAAGCAGTTCTGGTAAATCCAGCTAGCCATTACTGCTTCACAGCTTGAGGTGCACACATTTGAGTGTGTGCACCACTGCTAAGCAGACAAGCCTGTTCACAGGACAGTTTTGCAACAGTTACACCTTTATTGCCACTTCACTGGATCAACAGTAACACAGCTTTCATTTATCAGCACTTGGAGATAAATTCAAGCTTGACAACCTTCCCATTTGTTTTGAGTTTGCCTCACTACTTCT
This sequence comes from Antrostomus carolinensis, assembly GCF_000700745.2. Taxonomy (NCBI): domain Eukaryota; kingdom Metazoa; phylum Chordata; class Aves; order Caprimulgiformes; family Caprimulgidae; genus Antrostomus; species Antrostomus carolinensis. Next base: position 9,145 of record NW_010288100.1, read on the forward strand.
ACAAGCACAGAATCATTCTGTATTGGCAGTTAAATGCCTAAGGGGTGCCCCAAGTGAGCTACTCTGGGGGCAGACAGTTGAGTAGCAGCTATAACACATCTCACTGAAGAAGGTAAAAATTGTCCCTCTCACCTGTGTAAATCACTAAGCATGTCAGGGAGCTAATCAGCTCCAGGCCCAGGACTCCCAGGATAAGATACAGGTACACTTTACTGTGATCAGGAAAGGAATGTTGCATTGCCAGAATCAAAAGCAGGGCTGCATTACCTAGAAAACAAATGTTACATTTTACAGGTATCACAATTTCATTAGCTGTTGAAAATAACTTACTACTCTGTCATTCCCAGTATCTGTATTAGGCTGCAGAATTTCAATGCTGCTTTTCCATTTCATACCACACTTGCCTCTTTGGCTAGTTTCCTTAACCCAGGTGATGCAAAGTCACAACTGTAGGCAGCAAAATGAGCTTTCATGTCATCATTTGACTGTAACAGTAGAAAGTGACAAGTTTCCTTATACTTTACAGATTTCTCTGACTAAACACAAGAGTGGAAGAAATGGACTAGAAATACCCAATATACATGTGTGGGCTTAAACAGTTTCTGGCCTTGTTGCTGCTCTGTATCCCCAAAACTGCTTGGAGACTATTAATTTCTCTCAATTCCCAAAAGGTCACATCAGTCAATTCAAAATGAGAGGGTGTTTTCCTTCTAATGGTGGATTTGAGTGTATTTCAGTTAGGCTAAGAGAGCCAAAAACCACAAACACCTTCCTTTCACAGGGACATACTTGCATAGGCTTCCATTTGCCTGGCTATTATTTTAATGATTGCAAGTCACCAAAAGTTTATCTGAAATGAGCTTGAGGAGAGCAAGTGTTGAGTTACAGACATACAAGCATTCTTAATTCTTTACACATCCTCTTCTCCTCTGATACAGAGAGTGAGATGTTATGTTCTTTCCTGTAGAAATGCTATAACTAATGCCTGGATAAAGCACTAAAATCCATTAAGATAATTAATGTAGACAGGGAACTGTACAGTTCTCTTATACTGCGTTAGGCAACTGAACTGTCAGGATGGAAATGGTATCAGCAGCAATTAGCATAGCAGAGAGTTTGCAGCAATGGAGCTAGCCACCTTCTGAACTATAAATGATTGACATCAAAAGTCTGCAGCACACAACTGACTGCACCTGAACATTTACACATGGCCAGACTTTGTCTGGTAGGGTAGAAGCAGGCTCCATCCAAGACTGAAGAGGGGGGTTGGTATTCCCGATTACATTGCAATAGGCAGAAATAGTCCTTTTACTCTTTTGAGACATCCTTAAACCTGCTGTAGCCTGATTTTGTCATTTCACTCTGAACATATCTTTATCTTCAGAGCTCTATCTAGTGGCCATAGCCTGAAGTTTTGCACATTCATCAAGCTGACTAGCTCTTTTAGTGACCAGATGGAAAGAAAAGTAGGGCTTTATTATAAAGCAGTACCATCTAACTTATCAATTCTGGTGAAAACAATTCTACTCCAGTTATTCAGAAGATTTACAGAAGGGAGGTGGGATTAAATAAGGGAAAAAATACTGTAAAAGCCAACACTGTTCCTTTCCCCCCTGCTATTTCTGTGTGAAAAAAATTAGTTAGATGGATTTTAGATTTGTTGAAGTCTTAGAAAAGCTACACTAGCTAATTGTACCAACACTTCTTTCAGCTTCACTGGCTAGTGATGTAACTTGGAATATCTAGTTAAACCACTCCCATACACCACCCTTTGTCCACAGAAAGGAAAAAAAGCAGTCAGAAGCAGAGCTGAATGTTACACAGAGCCCCACTGAAGACACAAAAATTGCTTATTTTACTGATTTCAGACAGCTGTTGAGCAGAGCAAAAGGCAATTCATCCGTTTCTACCTGAACTGCTGAGCTTGAAAAACAAACAAATAAAAAACCCAGTAGCACACTTCTTGGAAGGACTAGCAGTCTTGCCACATATCTAACTAGACAAGTGAAAATGCAAATCAAGATCACTATCAGCCAAACAGACCTTGCTGGCTGAACATTTTATGGCTGAAGACGAGATGAATGATTAGATGTTTTGCTCAACTTCACACTTGTTGGCATTTTTCCACTACAAAGAGTTCTTTACAACATGCATCTGGCAGGCCAGAAAAGTTAGTCAGGAGGTCCATCTGACTAAAATAAATGTAACTTATAAATGCCCTTAGACAGGTTTTTAAAAGTTCATAATATATAATACACATTTGTATTTAAACTGTTCAGTCTTTTATTGCATCACAGTTTAAATCTTTAGAAGAAAAAAAACAGGAAAACAAGTTCACTTCACCTGTGGAGTGTATCAGCAGTGGAAGCCTTTTCAGATGTCTTGTTGATCGGTATATTGAGAAGTAACCTCTGCTTCTGACTTTACTGTGGTGGTGCTGGATGTATCGTTCAAAACAAACATGCAGAACCCACAGAATTACTTTGGCAATTATTATGACAGTCTGCACTTTAAGTGGGTGAGTATAGTTTCCAGGGCACTTATCCTGATTTGGATTGGGGTAAGAACAAAACATAGCTGCTAAAAATGCTAGAACAACAAATGCAACCTGGAAGAGAAAGGAAGATACAAGAAAACTTTCAGTCAACATTGAACTATAAAAAAGAAAAAACAGCTTATGTAATTTATTCATTAGGCATTACTTTCTGAATTGATTTTATTAAAGTTGAGATGGTGTGTAAAACATTAGATGCTTACTACAACCACTGCATGTCATTCTGGGAACATAATCATAAGTGAAATTGCTAAGTAAGATTATCTTCCGGGGGGCAACCAGTCTCTAGCTGACCAGAGCTGAAAATCATCACTCTTCCCAGAATTTCCTCTGAATCAATTTCACTGTTTCCTAGGTCTCCCCTTCATAGTGAATTGCTCTTATTTCTAGACTCTTTACTATGTCTTTTTACTTTAAGGGGAACTTGACTTATACTCCCTCAAAAAAATCAGATCTTTTTAGACTCATTCCATTACACTGTTTAATGCATACAGTCTACATTTGTTTAAATTGAAATTTCATAAGTGAAAATCAACCCTTTACTAAATCCATTAGAGAATCTCCAGCTTATGACATTAGAAAAAAGTGAAATATCATCATAGTAACTTGCAAAGTGAATTATTAACACTGGTTAGCCTTTGCCAGCTGGTAATCATTATTTAGTATATTTACTACCAGATTTTTCCATTGTGCTCAGAACTTATGTCAGAACAACCAGACTATAGTCAGTCAGATTACATATACATTTATCCTTTCAGATTAGAGTCATTATGCCATAGCTTCTCCTGTCTTCTAGAATTTTCTCCAAATTTTCAGTACCAGCAATCTTTTGGCCAACTAGAAGGCAGAGTCTTAGATGCACATTATCTGCATTATAGATATATATATAATGTCAGAACAACACATACACACACAGGACTTATTTATGCTTTATAGAATGTTTGTCATAGAAAATACACCCTACCATTTTCATTCTGTGAACAATAGGATACTTTCTCATCCTGGTTCATTCTACAGAATAGGGATATTTTAAAACAGAACTGAAAACAGACAACTCCCACCAATACAGAAGTAAATTGAGAACCTCTATGTCAGTTTGCCTCAAGTCTGTAGAAGTCTAATACTTAGCTTAAAAATGTCTCATGTTCTACATCTCACAACTGACACCACATCAAAACTGAAGATGGAGGAATCACAGAATGGTGGGGGTTGGAAGGGACCTCTGGAGATCATCTAGTCCAAAGCAGGTTCACCTAGAGCAAGTTGCACAGGACTGCATCCAGGTGAGTCTTGAACATCTCCAGAGAAGGAGACTCCACAACCTTTCTGGGCAGCCTGTTCCAGTGCTCTGTCACCTAGCTTTGTTCCTATACTTAATTTTATGGATATCTAGGAGTCCACTGCTCCCTTGAACTTATTTTTCATATTTTTAACATTTCTCAAGCAACTTTCTTGAGAAAGAAAGAAATTAGCCTTTCAGAACCACTTAATCACTCTTGTTGTTAACTGCTCTTAGCTTGCTCTGGCTGCGAGCAGAGTTAGGTAACTGGGGAGGGAGGAAGAAGGGGAAATAATTTTCATATCATCATGCCCAAAATAGACATTATAGAGGATAGACAGGGTAGGTGGGAAGACTGTGTGTCTTGTATTATCCGCACAACAATAACTTCAAATGCAAATTAAATCTTAAATTATCTTGAGATGGGTTAAATAGCTAGATTAAGAAGTGAAACAAGAGGGAAGGTTATCAACTAAACTTTTGTTTAATTTATTCACTACCTTTTCTTACAAAGCTAAAATATGAGTTAGCTGGATTATTCTTATTTGGTCCACTTACTGTTCAGTTTGCCATTTAAAAATAGTAAAACATCTAGTTCTACTCCCTCCAGATGTTACAAATGTATTTCAGCACAGAAAATGGCTATATTAAACAAGCAGGAATAGCCTAGAATTTCAGCTCTAGTGATCTACTACAGCAGCATATACAAGAGGAAACAGGTAGCTGGCATTAAGAGTGGCATTTATTAAAGATGTTTTGTTTACATTTTAGGGCAGTGCTTTACAACAGGTTCTTCACCCACAGTAGAGGGGATTTTTATGTACAAAAAATTTATTCTTATAAAAACTAGTATTTAAGTTCAGTTTTGTGAATGTACATACACAGAGGAGATTAAGACAGGGTTAATATCAAGGAATTATTTCTCACCTGTACACTTTACACTGTTCTCCAGAGTCTACTGATAAGAGCCAGAAGCCTACAGAAAAGCAAGGCTTGGCAAAAGAAAAGCCACTCAAAAACCCAGCCCCACTACACTCCAGCATATCCTACTCACACACTCCAGGATTTTACGTAACTAGGCAGTTGTACTGAAGCAGCTGTTTGCTGCCTAACCCTACTTCTTGGCACAAGAGGGTGTAGAAGAAGTACTCCAGGTTACATACCAATTATGTTAAAGGTGCATTACAACTCTACCACATAATGGCTTAACTTCTCCAGGGTATTTGCCCCTTTGGCAGGCAGTGCATCAGAAGCTAACCTGGTGTCTCCACATTCTACAAGGCTTGTGCGCACTTGCAGAAGCAGAGGGAGAAGGAAATCCAATAAGCTTGTTTTTCCCCATCCATCTTTTCAGCAAGAGAAACAGCACCATTTCATGTGGCAATTACAATACTGTATTTCACCAACAGAAAAAGGATACTTCTCCATTTTGCTCCAAGGACCAACTGGTCACTACAGCAGGTTCAGCAACAAAAGCAAGACTTCACCTGGAAAGGTGTGTGTTGACAGAGGCCTCAGCAGTTTTCTCTCTTCACCTCCCCACACTTCTCTCCATTTACCAGAAGGGGAGTGATAGGGACAGACGAGGCAGCAGTTTCCTAGGATCTCAGTGACCAGCATTTGGCTATGTAAGATATGGTAGCAGATTGTAAGGCCCCAGGGCTAGATGGAAAAAGCTTTTACTGCTCTACTACCAATATGAATGTCTACCTTTGTAACTCAGACTTCAGGTGCCATCCTAATGGGATGGCACCAGAGTTGTTCTGGTAGGGGAAGGGAATAGGGCTGGATATGCAGTTCCCAGTGGGAATTTTGGTAGTTTATTCAGCAGAACAACAGAAGTCTTTCCTAAGTCTACTTGACAGACAGAGGGACACTTCTTGATATTACTAAGAGACCCCCCAAAACATTTACTTCTAAAATTAGGTGGACGGGGTATATTGTTTGAACAGCAGCTGCCCAAAGAGAAACCTTAGAGGTTGGTATGTGCTTTTAAAGTTCTGTCAGAGTATGTTTTGCAGAGCACTGGGCACAGCATTTTTTTGTTTGAGATCAAATGAAGCTTTAAAATAGCTAGTGCCATATACATACATGTCCTGTGCACACTCTGGCTTTATACACATACTATCTTCAGGTCGCTTTTAGTGGCATTATGCAACTACCTTTTCAGTTAGATCTTAAGATCAGCGCTTTTCACCCTTCCTCATGTTTGGTTTCCATGTGCTCACAAGCAACAATAAGCCTCTTCAGTTCCTCAAGGATAAACCCACTACTAGAGACAGGAGTATCTCTGCTTCTGTCTACCAGCCTCACAAAGGCCTTCACACTGTTAGGTACAAGATCTGTCCTTTATCTGTGCTTTTCACTATTAATCCCTAGAATTCAGATCAGAAGTAACATTTGAAGTAACTTTCATCAGAAGTAATATCAGAAGTAACTTTCTCTCCATCCACTACCATGCAGAACCCCTGGAGCAAGTCCAACTTTACTTGTTTAGTTACTGCAAGAAATACCTTAAGTCTGCTCTGTGAAATTAAGTTAAGTCTCCAGAAGGTATGGCATCAAAATTATCTTGGTCCTCTGTAACTAGTCTAAGCACTTCTACAGCAGTAATATTATTTTAAAAGTACATTTGCAACAGCATAGAAGAGCTACTAAAAAGGCTTTTCTTCTTAAGATGCATCATAGCATGTTAGCGCAGACAATCAATCAGAATGAGAACACAGCAATTATTATGTAGCATATACATTATCAAAATTCATTGGCAAGTAAGACTTCACTGGTTTGGAAGAACAGTGTGTGTGCAAGTCTCAGGAGACTTCTGTCCATGTGAATAGTAAGAATTCAGAACAGAGACAGCAAGTTTTTGTAAAAAAGTAATGCTTCTTAAACTTACATGTATTAGCAACAGAAAATTGGCAAGGAGAACTGCTGGGATAGCATGAAATCTTGGCCTCAGCTGGGAATGCAATGTATGAGACGAAATAAGTGGTGCATCCAGTAGAGGATCATCTTCCAAACTTTGTGTTATTTCCAAGGAACCCTGGAACAGAAGGGGAGGGCAAAAAGTAGTAACAGGTAAGCTCAAAAAGTAAAGCTTTAGCAATTTCCTGTGAGCAAATCAAGCTTTGGGGAAAAACTGTCTCAGTATCTTGAGACAAGCTCTTAAATTCTAGGTGAACTGTCATAACATCTTTATGTAAGAACTCAGTCCCTGAGGAATCCGACACCAATATACCTCCCAGCACCACACTCAGTCTTCAGGAACTTTAATCTTTAGAATGTATTACAAGTATTTGAGCATCACTCCTGAGAGAGGCCACAAGTATTAATATGTTTATGCAAAAAGGTGGAAAAAGAGACAATTAAAGTCTCTCTCATACTTTATACAAGTACTGCAAAAGTCTTTGTTATTACTTATTTCCAACTACAATTAACGCCAATAACAAAGCTGCAGTGTACCAGTAACAGTTTCAAGTGATTCAGCCACTGACACTACTGAGGTATCAACACACCTGCAGCAGTAGTTCAAACTGAATCCAGGCAAGAACCAACAGTTCACAGAGGGAAGATGCTACCAAGTGCTGGGCAAGACATTCTCTGCATTCACTAGAGAGCATGCAGGCCTTACTCATCATGTTGGCACCAAGTATCAGGTCTTTGTCCTCACACTCAGCTCAGATGTTTTGGCCATGTAAGTTGCCAGAAGTACCTTTTACCTTTTTTTAATTATTTATTTATTTTTTAAAGTAAAAGGTAAAAAGAAGAATGAGTGGAGAGAAAAATCTTTCCTTGTGGACAAGGAACTTGGTGCTTTGTGTCTCTGCTCCTTCCAGGCCAAGACACAGTCATTCAATACATCTTAAGCTGAACATACACAGCCAGTATTAATGCTCAAGCCGCTCAAGTTTCCCCTCCTAGCATGCTGCTATGTCCCATGCTACGACTTGCTTGCTTCAAAAGATAAAGAAGCTCAAGGTTCCAAATTAAGTTTTGACTGCTCTTCTGACCGATATCAGGCACAGCACAGACCCCATCCAACTCCAGTCTTCTGACTGTTCAGAGAGACACACCAGGGTCCACTGGGATATTTACTGTTTTTAAAGTGAGGATTTCTTGCCATGACAGAAAGCAGCATAAGCCTCAAGACAAATGAGGCCTGTTATTCTTCTAGATACTGGCACAAGAAAAGAGATAAAGACATTCTGGGATTAGACATCAGTTTATACTTCATATTAACTGGAACAATGTAGATTGTCTCCCCAGTGTTATTTCACCTACATACAGCTGCCTACTGTGAAGTAACTAGTCACCAAGGGTTATTTCAGTCAGTAATCAGTTTTATTTTAGTACTGTGAATGCCACACTTGCCCAACCACAGAAGAATGTGAACAGGCCTCCCTCACCTATCTGATACCTTTTAATTAGCCTAGTCTTTGACTGTAAACAACACTTGCTGAAATACCTGCCTGGTAAGATGTCCTTTTACTACAGGCCTAAAGGTTTACAAATGCCACTCCTCTTATGTCACTACTATAAAATCCAGGAGCAAAAGCACAAAGATGCCTTCAGTCTTTCATCTCCCATTTTCAGGGGCCAGGTATCATTTTGAGCTCTGAAAGCAAGTGTGCAAGACCAGCATTCTAACAGTGAAAACATCTTGTCTCATTCCTCCCCAACATAGAATTAATAGCAGAGTTAACAGCCCACATCTCCCAAAAAGACAGTGATCCTCCTTAGGACAATATCCTTTGTCTCACAGGAACAGGTGAGCTCATTGCCTCTGCAGCACCGTGACAGATCAGCCACTCCTTCACAGAGAGAGCTTTATCAGAACACGTTTGGCCATGGTACTTACTGCAAGAGCAGCTACAATCCATCTCTGCATCCTGGAATACAGCTCGCATTAGGAAGCACTGGGTGACATAATACCTACTCAGGGACACTATTAGAGGCAACATGGGGAGGAGAGGAATTAAAGCAAGAGATGACAATGCCATGCAGTCAATCTGACATTAAGAAAATCTAGTAAGTGTCCTAATTAGATCAAACACAGGTTTCATTTAATTAAGATGAGCTGAAACCACAGCTGTTAAAAAAAAAAACGCCTTAAAAAATGGGCCTTCTGTTAGGCACCGATGCTACCACAAGCACGGGTTAAGGCTTCATTCAGCCTCTTGGCCCCCTGATCCATTTCCAGCATGTGACCAGCCCAGAACAGAAGGAGGAGAAGGAGGAGGAGGAGGAGGAGGGCAGGAACAGGCAGGGGCACAGGCAGCAGGCCTTGCCTGCCAGCTGGGGACGGGAGAAGCAGGAAAACACCGTGAGCCCACAGCACATCAACCGGAGTCCACTGACAGGGTCTGCCTGTGGGAAACGTAACTCAGAAGAACTAAAGCCACACGGGCAGCCTCGGATAAGTTAATAACCTGGATTAAAGACAATACAATTGCTCGGGGGTACTTCAAGCGCGGCAGCGGAGGGACAGGGCAGCGCGGGGCGCGGCGGCCCGGCCAGGGAGCGGCCCCGGCGGCCTCTTTACTTCCTAAACGGCCATTTACGAGGCGCCTGGGCTGACCGGCTCCCCCG
>NW_010288101.1:0-8904 GCF_000700745.2 Antrostomus carolinensis
TCACTGCTCTCCAACAGGTCTGTCCCCAGTGATGTTACTATATGGGGTATATGGGCTAATGTTTTCAGAAGTGCTTAAGTCACAGTAGTATTGCTGAAAGTAAGCGCAGATATACTAAGCCTTACTATAATTTGGGCAGTATAATGATTGTGACCAAACTCTGGACTTTATCTCATTGAGGGTCTGCACGACAGTGTGTGTGCTCACAAAAATGGGGACTCACTTTCTACAATAAGAGTGGCTGCATATCCAGTGAGATCCTAAGTCACTTAGGCCCCTCTGAAAGTTATCATCAAGGTACCAACTCTGTTAGAGGAGTCCATGGACAGGGTGCACTCAAAAGCTTGGTTTTGCGTTGCTCATGGTTTCTCTGCTGAATAAATGCGCTGATTCCTCAGATAGACACAGTTTCTTTCAGAAGATTGAAGATGACAGACTCTGTTGTGGGATTTTTATTATTATTATTATTTTAAAAATATTCTCAGGCAATCTGTTTGGGTAGCAAACCCATACCTTACCTGCAATTCTTACACTTGCTACCTTTGATTTCTAGGAGATCAAGTAAGTTTGGACCAAAAAGTTTCTATTGATTTTGTTTGGGATGGAGACAGGGAAAAGAAGTGCAGAATATTCTGGGAAGTTTTGTGGCTCTTACATACCAAAAATTAAGAAACCATGATCTCATGAGGCATCCTACTGTCAAGCTATTCCACATTAGTTGTGTAGCAACCTGTCAAAATTAAGCATCCCGGAGTCTGACAGATAATGCTCTCTGACCTTTGCACAGCATGCTTATAGAATGTCAATCTTGCATCTGATCAGCATGTCACAGCAATCTAAGGGAAAGATTCACGGTGATGGACTTCAGAATTGATTTTACGGAAGCAGAGATAATTCATGCCTCCTGAGCCATCTGATGGCTACAGATAAGCAGCCTTGGTGGAAAGTTTTTGTTTTGATGGGTTATGAAAATACAGAAATCTCGTATCAGTCATCCTTCTGCTTTTCTTGTTGTTTCCTTTGGTATATGCTGTCAAGAACAAGTTCCAGTACATAGATAATGGCTTTGGGAGGTATGAAAAATTTGCTTGTTTTGATACTACATTCACATGAAAGACAGTGTAGGACTACCATCTTTTAAGGCATTTCTGATAAGCAGCAAGGAGACTTAAAGGTAAAAAAGCTGAATACTTGCTCTTGTGCTTGAATAGGATTAATTTCTGCAGGCAGTGGTTCCTTGCATGAGCAAAGATTTCAAGTAAATAAAAAATTCAAACCTACTAGAGGAAAAAAAATACTTGTTGGGATTAAATTTTAATATTTTACTTGTTTCCTTTGCATATGTGTGGTTTGCCATCTGGAGCTTCTACTATGTTAAGCTACTGCCTCAACAGATGAGAGATCTATGTCTCAATTGTTAAATATAATTTAAATTACTTCAGTCCCTTTTAAAAAGATAGCAATAGCTTTGGTACCTTTTAAATTTGACATTTAAAAAAAAAAAGAAAGTTACTTGAGCTTTCAGTCAGGTTCTAGAGCTACTAAGGAAGGCAGAACTTTTAATTTTATTTTTTATTATTTGTTTTGTATTTAGCAATGCAAGTGGAAAATAAATAAGATTGGGATGGGCCAGAACTTGACTGCAGACTCTGACACAAAACAATGGCAGTAGCAGAGTTTTTCTTTGCAAACACAGTTTTATTAAAATCAAAGAAAAAATGTGTTAAGCAGAAGCTGAAAATATCTGCTTATAAACAAAGATCAAGTGCTGATCTTAAGACAATTCTTTGCTTTCTTCATTTGGGCTAAACCTTCCCTGCCTCTCTGAAAAAGCACAGGACCCACAGAAGAGGAGCAGTTCAGAAAGCCATGGGAGTCCAGTGGTACTGCATAGCTTTAGTCCCCACACTGAAGGCTATGAAGATGATAAAAAAAATGGTGACTTGTCCTGGGGGGTCTTCTGTTAGGCAGAACCACTGACCACTCTCCTCTGAAGTGCAGCACTCAAGTAAAAAGAATGAACCAGAATTGGTTCTTCTCCAGAGGCTGCAGAAGTTTTCATTTCTGTCGATAACCACTGGAAAAAAAGCCTGACTGCTCAAGTTCGACATCAAGAGGGACTTCATTCACGATTCCATCATCAATCCTGGGAGACATCTTTCCCCTCAAAGTATTTTTGTAAGAGTGTTAGGGATAGAAGCAGTTGGAAATGAAAAAATAATCCTCTATCCGTTTGTTTTTTCAGTGTGTCAAGACTTATTTTTGTGCGACACCTGGGGGGTGTTTTAGCGGTGGCAAACATCAGGGGCGGTGGTGAATATGGAGAGACCTGGCACAAAGGTAAATCAGTCCAAGTAAAGCAGCAAAATTGTAGGCTTAGCAATGAAAATTATAACATTTCCTCTCACTTCCTCTTCCATACTCATCTCTCCTTTTGCCTTTTACTTATTCTGTAGAAAAGTAATTTTTTTTCTTGTTCTTATGTTAGATCTACTGTATGTCATCCAGTGTTATCTGATAATTTTTGTCTACAGCCTACATAAAAATATTTTTGCACAACCACGATATTTTCCAATAAAATTATTGTGGATTGTTTCTTTTTTGGGTTTTTTTAAGTAAGATCAAGTTCCTAACTTAAGGATTTGTAAATGCAGCTATTTATCTTGAACTTATTTTCCTAAGAATGTCTATTGATATTGCAGACCTGTCTTGCTTTCACTTTTCACATTTTACTTCTTTAATTATTTGTAGGTGCACACAGCCCCACAATTCTAGATCCCCAAGACAGCAGCACTGAGCATTTAGACTCTCCTGTTATCACATAAAAAATTCAGTAAAAAAACAGAATCAAAAAATCCCCAAACATTTACAGAACCTTACAAAAGGTGTGAACTTTTGAGTTCAGAATGTAACTCTTCCAGATTGTTTTTGCATAATTTATTAATAGACCCTTTTTTAATATTTAGTGAATGTGATTGATGTCATGTGAAAACAATCAGCTCCACAAGTGCAGTGACGTGTCATCCCATCCACAGTCTCTTAGGGAGAGTCCAACTTCCTTAAGCTGACTTTTATACTGCATGGAAGCCAAGTTACTCACTACAAAACTCTGTCAGTCTCTTTTTTCCTTTTCTTACTACCTTTGATGTATTTCTCTCCATGTTTTTCCCATCCAATCATTGTTTTAATCCTTTGATTGTCTTTGTCAACTTGCCTTATTGTTGACAATTTTCTGTATACCTTCACCAGAGAAAAAATCTGGAGAAAGTCCTACTCATCTCTGTAACATAGTCATCATTATTTAATGGTGATGCCTTATTCACATCCCAAGAATATGGTGGATAAGTTGCTGGAGATGTCAGCAAGGCAAATGCACCAAAACAGTGGGTTTTATGATGCAGCAGTTTGCAGTGGGAGTAATCCATAATAACTTTTTATAAAACAAAATGGTATTCTCCTATTGTTACATCTTGGTTTTACCATTTCATCTGCAGTAACTTTTTGTCTGGATCATTTCCTCACAATCGAGTTAAATATCTAATGGTTTTGTGAATAGAAGCTATATGTGATTGCAGTTACAGGATATTATTGCTAAAGATGAAGTAGCCTTCATTAATTTTAATTTGCCGCTTAGTTTGTAATAGATTTTAATAAAATTTATCTTAATATAATAATGCTTCTTTGGTCCACCTATTTCCTGCTTAATTTTGACCCAAGTCTTTTATTGCAGTTACATAGTAAGATATATATCTGTTCTTTGTTAAGTCCAGAAGCAATTACAGAAGTCTGTTTGCTTCGGTTTAATTGTATAGGTACAATCGTGACCTTACACCAGACCAGAACTTTGAGCAAAGAGTAAGATTTATTTCTCCTTTATTGCCACACATTTGAAGATGTTTTCGTTGTCCCAGTATGTCTCTCTTCAATTGTCTTGAAAATGTAAAAATGATGTGTAGTTGTTAAAAAATTAAAAATTTACTACTCGCAGTTCTGCAAGATCTGTATAACTAAATGTCTGAATTTTCTTACCAAACTTTTGCAACACAGAAATGAAGCATCAAGTGTAAACTGGGTGTTTGCGATCACTGGATGGACAATGGAGATAAAGAGACACCTCCAGATTATAGCTCATCTCACTTATTTTAGGGTAGAATTAATTGTCCTGGGCCATAGTGGGAACCTTAGGCAGTTAGCTTAGAATAAACATCTAGCTTTTAAGCAAAGCAGAAGGAACTAGAGTTCCACTTCTACATCCACTGAGCTCCTCTTACCTGGCTGGACCACAGCCTTTGCTACAGGAATATGAGGATTTTCCTCCTAGTTCCTATTTCTTACTGGCATTTAATTGCCTGAGAAAGAACATACCAGGTCTTAAGGTAGGATAACCCTCAAGGAGAAACCGGTTTTAGTCTCTTGCCAAACAAGCATCTAAAGCGGGAACATTATGGGATATGGTCAGCTGTGAGTTTTCTATTGATATTATTCTACTCAAATAACTGAAAGATTGTAGGGCAAACCCATCCCCTTTCCCTTTCCCTTTCCCTTTCCCTTTCCCTTTCCCTTTCCCTTTCCCTCCCTAAAAATGTTCTGTTTTTGACAACTGGAAGTCTTACCAATTATGTCATCTGGACCTACATTTTCAGTGATGATTTATTCCTCATACGTCTGATCATCTTTGGAATTTCATTCAACGGAATAGCAGCATCTTAAGCATTTCCATATTGATAGTCAATTAATGAAATTTCAAACCAAGATGCACCTTTGAAGTCCCTTTTTGACCATAGCGATATATCATCTGTTTTGAAAACAACTAATGGGAAAAAAAAGTAAATTACCAGCCACACATTCTATGTCCAGGAAATTAGAAGTGCTAATTTTATATAGCTTATTTTAGAAGTTGAAGCTTTATTGGCTTCAGAAACTGTCGCTGAGTTTAATGCTATTAAAGTCTCATTGCATCAAACATCAAGTGGAGTATGTGGTCATTTTGTATATATTTTGCAATGCAAAGCTTTTAGCTTTAATTTTACTGGTTAGGAACATTACCTGGCACTCACTCCAAAGTATAGGTATGTATTATTCAGAGTTTCTGAAAGCATTAGTTATCGACAGAACCATCTTATACTCTGTGTGTTGAAAGAGTCTTTCATTTTTGTTGTCTTTATGAGCTGCATCAGTTATTAAAATGTTCATGAAACTGGAATTGTTCCCAGGTATTTTTGCACATGTTCTTCTGAAGAGATGGTATCAAATGGATTTTATGGCATCAACTGATTTGTTTTATTTGTATGCTAGGTGGTATCTTGGCCAACAAACAAAATTGCTTTGATGACTTTCAGTGTGCTGCCAAATACCTCATCAAAGAAGGCTACACATCTCCAAAGAAGTTGACTATTAATGGAGGCTCAAATGGAGGCCTCTTAGTTGGTAAGAACTGCTCATATATTTCCTAGTTCTGATGTTGGGTTTATGGAAGTAAGCAGACAAAAAATAATGAGAACCTCTTCAAAAATTGCCAGAATGTCAATCCATTAATATATACCAGGTGTTAAATATCTACAGTTGTACTTCATTTGCTGTTTGCGTAGGACGTTGGGATTCTGCAGTCTCTAGCAAAGGCTGACTGTTAAAAGCCATGGTTACAATTGCTGTCTTGTGTGGTAGAGCTAACCGTGTGGTAGAATCACACAGTAAGAATGCTTTTAAAAACATTTGGGTTTTTATTTTTCTTTCTTAAGGCTAACCATTACAAACTAATTACTGAATGACCAGAAATCTGTTGCATAGCATCAGGAAATTTTGTGTGGTCTGTAGCGTAACCCAGAATCCCACGTCCTGCAATTCTTCATCAGACTTTTCTTGCTCACTCTTTCTTGTAGTCATGCATTCTTAGAGGGCAAATGAAAGCATGACAGTTCTGCATTTAAAGCCTTTGTACTGGGACATGTAACAATTTGACTCTACTTTCATTGTGTGGTTAAAACATGACCAAAAATAAAATCGTTAATGTCTCTGGTGAGAGATGTGAAGTACTAGTACAGCTACTTGAAAAAGTCATGAGGTTTTGAGGAACTGTGTAAGTGTAGCACTTTGTTACAAATGCACCTTTTTCACGTATAGTTCACTGCTGTGTTCTTAAATTCAAGGAAATTAATTGCCTCCTCTTAAACAGAAAAGCTTGTCACAAAAACATCTCTCAATCTAAGCAGTATTTAAAGAGCTACAAAATCGCTGTAACTGAAAGTAGTAGCAGAAAAAGGATGTGATTTTATTCAATTTTGAAAGGAGAAGGAAAGAGAAATTAATAATATTGGGGTTTGTGGTTTTTTAAACACCATGGAAGGTTTGTGACAGTATGACACAGCTGAGCTACTCATGTGAGAAGAAAAAAAAAAGACATTTCAAGTTCATAAACGATTTATAGAAAATGAGCAGATTTACTAGGCCTACTCTATGTTTGCTCTTCTTTTTATACTCCTCTCTGTTTACCTGCTGCTGAATACTGGCTCCATTGATTTTATTTTATTTTTCAGTGAACTAGCAGCCAGTATAAAAAATAGGATTTGGGGTTACCCAGATCTTTGATCTAAGCTATCTTGGCTATTGCTGCATTCTTATTTTTAAAAAGCAATTGTTTTAAAGATAAATGGCAAGTACATGTAAAGTTATATTTTTGTTTTCTGCTTATATGCAGAAAGTGGCAGGAGGTATCTGTGCATTGTAAATAAGAGCAACAATAGAAATGGATAAATATGGTAAAGGATTGAAGGGTTTGCACACCACTGAGTGTGCAAGCCTTGCACAAGTCAATTTTATGTGAGCATAAATATGTATTTGGAAATGCAGTTAAACTTTCAAGATGCTACATATCTTCTGAAAATACTATTTTATGGTTACATGGACTTTGGTTTCAGTCAGCATGAGATTCTTCCTACCCAGCTTCAGTCATCAAAAACCCCGTGTTTCTGGCTGAACAAGTCAGTGGGGCTCCTTGTTTAGGTAAGGGGAAGCGAGTGCCATCTGCAGAGCGTGTCATTCCAGTGGGAGACAGGTGTTAGGAATCTAGAGCTGTGAAAAATCTATTGTTAGAAACCTTCCCTTACACTTGCAGATGGATTACAATCCAGCTGGATTTCCATGCTCTTGATGAGCCAGATAGGGATTTTCCTTGAATTAGGTGAATTTGGGAAATTCTTGTAAGTACTTTTTCATCAAAGAACTAAATTTTGCAATAGCTGTTCATGCAAGAACTAGAGCGTAACTCGTAATTTAGGTGCAAGGACCCACTGCCAGATTTTCTTAGTTCTCATTCATTGAATAAAAAACTGACAAGGAAGAGTATTGTCAGTCTTCCAAAATACTGTTTCCTTTTAGTCTGACTAACAGGTGTCTCTGAGGAGTGCAGAGCCCTGAGCTCTTGCCTCATTCAACTGCAAAACAAGACTTCCTTGTCCTGCAGTGTGATCCCAAAGCTGGGCAGAGCAGCGGAAAACATCCTTCATGCAAACAGTGTTTGACCTCTCATGTTTGCTTAGACAAACAGTTCTGAGCTTTTGAAATCTTACTTTTGTACTGAATTTTAAAGCTCAAAGTATGTCTAGAGTAATAAAATTCACGAATAAATTGTTGTTCCAGGTTACAGTTTATTAATGCATATAATTAAGCATTATAGCTAATTAAAGGGGTGCAGTGGGAATGGATGAGTGTCTCCATAAGTGATTTCTTACTGAAGTGTAACTATTAGGCAACTCGGAGCAGCAATTTTTTATAAAATCCTGGGCAACACACGGTGCTTGAAGAGACACTCTGCAATAATGAGTACTAAAATTATGTGTTATGCTAGTTGTTTTGGCTTTTTTTCCTACCAGACTATACTTTGTGTTCATAAAAGGAAATAATGTCAAGGGGAAGGACCTGATCAAAAGCTTCAGTTAAAAGATAAAGAGCTTTTATGTGGCAGCTATTTAAGGCGCTATATATACCTTATGAAAATGGCTCAGAAAAGACCCAGGACAAGTTAGCATAGTTACGTATCAGAGATTACCAGAAGTAAAATCGCATCCTTTAAAAAATAGAAATCATATTCAAATGAAGAAAATAGGGTAGAGTGTAAACTCTGACAGGGACTGGTGGACCACAGGAGACTGATGAGCAAATTGCTTCCAATCTGTGCACAACAGAAGCAGGAAGCTGTCCAGAGGATCTGTGGGACTTACAGGTTAGTGAGGTGTAAAGGAGCACTAAAGAAAGATAATGGCAGAGCAGAACAACTAAATGGTCTGTTTGTATTGATGTTCCCCCCTGAGGAGTGTGGGGAGTTCCCTGTACCAGTCTCTGCTCATGGGGAATACTCTGAGGAGCTGACTCAAGCTGAAGCATCAGCAGAACAGGTTTTGGAATAAATCAATCAAAAGAAAAGTAGTGTGTTGCCAGGACCAGATGGTGCACACGCAAGATCCTAAGTGAACTCCGATATGAAATTGCAAGCTACTAAGCCTGAATATCTGAGGAACAGAAGGGGGCAAGTGTAATGCCAATTTTTAAATGGTTCATGGTGATCCACAAGCTGCAGATGAGTACATCTGACTTCTCTAATGAGCAAGCCAATTGAAACCAAAAAATAATATTTGGCACATATGGAACAATTTTGCACACTGAGGTTACATGTATTAGAGATATTTGAAGGAGTCAGAGAGCGTATGGTGCTTGTAACAGTGATCTGGGTGAAGAGTTATTCTTGGGTTTTCAAAAGCTTGACAAAGTCCCTCACATAAGGCTATGCAAGAAAGTTCTTGCTGAGCTGAGAGCACAGTCCTGTCATAACAATATCGTGATTAGCTGGAGGCAAAGAATGGGAATAAACAATCCATTTTCTCAATGGACAAAAATGAGGCGATACAAGAG
>NW_010288101.1:8937-42545 GCF_000700745.2 Antrostomus carolinensis
AATTAAGAAATGGATTCTGGGATCCATTGTAATAGTTATGTGAAAATCTCAGTGCTCTTATTTCTTAAAATTTGAAAAAAGCCAGGGAGTTCGTAAAATCACCAGGCAACAGATTTAAATCAAGCAACAGAAACTGGAAGTGAGGAACTTATTGCTACAGGATATGATGAACACTAGATAAATAAACATCAAGAAAGGAAATAGATGTATTTATGGACGATGTGTGTTTTGATGGCTGTTTAACAGGATGGCTGGAGATAACTCCAGCTCACAGAAAACCTCAACAATTAGTTCAAAAGCTGATAATGTACAGGCAGTATCTCCCAGTATTTGCTTAATGCCTTTTCCCAGAACGTCTGCCACTTGCCACTCTTATAAATTGAACACTGGGGCAGATAGATGGGCCAACTGTGGTAATTTTTAAAATATGAGGCAAGCATTATTCTTAAATAAATTGTCCCTTCCAGTAGCAGGAAGGTGGAAATCTTAAAAAAAGCAAATACAACATTAATTTGCTTTATTAAAATGAGGTTAACACTGATTTTGTAGTAGTCTGGTTTTATCAAAACTCTTTTCATATGGGTTTACATAGTAATTATGGAAGAAAATTTTCATCAATAAATGGAGGGCTTTTGCTCCTTAATGCCCTTTGTTGATATTAGTATTAAATGTTTAGACAGTGATGAATGGCTTAGGAAGCTTCAATTCAGTAGTCCAAAAGCCCACATATTTTAAAAGTGCCTTTCTCCTTTAAACCCAGTTTGCTGATTTGGAAGGCAGTTTTCAAAGAACAGCATGTTTGGTGCCTGAAGAACAGGGAAGTAGCTCTTAAGTTCTTTTGAACATACCATCTTTGGGAGTTACAATTTTTATCCATTTGTATATTTGTTTTCAGTTTTGCTTAAAAGTCTATTTGACTTCATATTCACTGGCAGTCTTCTCCCAGTGCAAATTGGTTTATATCAGATATTTTATACTCAAGTTTTCTGACTCTAGATATTATATGGTAACCTATATTTCTTCTCACATTGTTTAATTTAACAGTTGTTTGGGGTTTTTTGTTTGTTTAAGAAACTCTGAGTTTATAAAAGACAGCTTTTTGGAAGTTGGTCTTTCATGAACTCAGCAGTGGACCTTTCACTGCTGAGCTTAATTCTTTTAAGATTTGAATACTAACAGAGTTGTTTTCCTATCAAAGCTGCCTGTGCTAACCAGCGCCCCGACCTATTTGGCTGTGCTATTGCCCAAGTGGGAGTGATGGACATGCTGAAGTTCCACAAGTACACCATTGGCCATGCTTGGACCACTGACTACGGTTGCTCTGACTGTAAAGAGCAGTTTGAATGGCTGTGCAAGTAAGTGCCTTTAAAATACTTCTGTGGTTGTTAAAATGCATAGTCTGCTCAGCAGTTTCAAGTTGTCATGATCAGTGGCTGTTCTAAGAATTATTTCATCCTTTCCCACACTGGATTTGGGGAGTTCAGCTTTTCCTTACAAGTCAGTTTTGCATGGAAGACTCTATCTCTAAAGTCCTGTTTAGTCAACTGGTTGTGTTTTCAAAGACCTTGTTCTACTAACAGCTTTAACAACTTGTAAGGTTTCCTTTCTGAATAGTGACTCCTTTAGGCTGTCACAAGAGAGTATTCTCAAGTGAACCTCTGCATAAATTGTGGGTTTTTGAATGAGGGTGAGACAGTCACCATTGTGAATTATATTATACAATGTAGATGGGATTTATTTGCAGGAATTGAATGTCAGTAGACCGTAACATTTCTTAGCTCCTTGCTGAGAGCTCTGTAAAGACTTTTTTTTTTTTTTTTTTTTTTTAAAAAGGGCGGGGAGAGAGATGGGAGAGAGAGCTGTGTGAGGACAGAAATTTATCTGCACATTGGATATGGCTAATAATGAGTGTGTTAGAATAATTGCCATAATTTAAAAATATTTTTCTGGAACCTCATCTTTTGTTATTGCATTCGTATTCCTTTAATAATGAAGATTGACATTACAGGAGAATGCTTCAGACACACTAAACGTTTTGACTGGTCTGAAATTTAATGGAGTGTTTAGATATTAAAAAGTAAATGTGCTGCAAGTACACTGAGATCTAACTTGATCTAAAGCATTTATTTGAAAAAAACAAACTAAAAAACAAAACGGTCAAGTCCAAATTCTAGATGATCAGTTGGGCCCATTGTAATTAGATTGTTTCAGAACATCCACTTGTTTAATTTAATCTTTCAGTGGCAAGCACATTTTTGTAAATATAGTGCACAAAACAATTTTAAAAGTTCATAATTAATCTTTTATCAATAGATAACTTAGATATTAGATAATAGATAAAATATTAACTGTTACAAAAATTATCAAAATAATCTTCATGATTTTGGACACTGAAACTTGCCTGCACATCTTTGAATTCAGATATTCTGAAGGTGTAAAGTAGAAGCAAAGTTTTAAATTCACTGTGTGATTAGGAGAAATTAGGAGTCACTCTGTACCTATTTACACAGGTTTACTCACAAAATCTCAATGCATAATTTTAGAAACATCCTGTATGGCAATATCTGAAATATTTCTTTGCCTCCTTTTCAGCAGCTGGCAATTGCTTATCAAATGTAGGAAGATATATATGTAATGTTGCTTAGAAGTTGCCTTTATAGATATCCAGAAATACATAAGGCAATTAGAATGGCATGTAGTGACTGTCATTGAACTTTTTCTCAAAACAAATCATAGTCTGTAAATTCACTTTCATTGTTCCTTAGATGAAAATGAGGAAGCCAGAAATCTGTTAGGTTCTACATTCAAATATTGTTACGTGTTCTTAAAAATAATTTAGATTTATTTAATGGGTACTCATACAAATGGTAAATTCATTCAAAAATAAAGCAAAATTTCCCTCTGTATTTCTGTCATGAAATAGGAGGAAAAAAATAGTATCCTACTCTTGAGTTAAAGAATGTAACTAGCTATTCCTAGGCATAGCTTTGTCTAAATGAAGTACAGAAGGGTTAGATAGAATTTTTTGTGACTTACTATTATGTTGAATTTCTATTGCTAGAGAGTCCTTTGTGTTGAGATATGTAGATACACCTTTTATGTTAGGTTACAGCACCTAGAGGATATAAATTCTACTGCAAGGAAAACACATTTTTAAAGTTAGATTATTCATTGCTTAAAAAATAGGAATCAAGGTCATATGTCAAAAGCAGGAAAAATTACAGTTCTCCTTTCAGTTTCCTGCATGGTGTTCCCTCAGAGCACATGAGTGTTCAAAGGTGGTCTAACTATTGAAGGGAGAAGCACTTGTGGCTTACCATCAGAGACTGTTTCCAAATTTGCATGGGAGGAAGCCATCCACATGCAGAGCTGGACTCCATATGTACGCTGGGAAAAGTGTTGATTTCCCCATGTCCCATCAGGATGGATCCTGCTATGGACTTGATGGCTTTTGCTGTACTTTCCCTGTGGTCTGTTCCTGATATTTTTGGCATTTCTGTGAGATGTATGCATATGCCTCTCTCAAATTAAAGTACTTGCTTCCCATTTGAGAGTCAGAGATCTGTGGCCACCACCACGTATCAGTTGCCAGCAGTGCGATTCTGATTTCTGCAACTGAGAACTGTAGTATTCTGAGTGCCATCAAATGCCACTGTGGCTGTTTCAGTGTGGGAGGACCTTCCTGTTGGGTCTTGAGTTGAAAATATATAAATATTTGTTTGCTCTTCTCAGGTACTCTCCACTTCACAATATCAAACTACCAGAAGAAGATGGCATCCAGTATCCCTCTACGCTGCTTCTCACAGCAGACCACGATGACCGCGTGGTCCCTCTCCATTCGCTGAAGTTTATTGCCACTTTGCAATATGTTGTGGGCCGAAGCCGTAAACAAACCAATCCGCTTCTCATCCATGTTGACACCAAGGCTGGGCACGGAGCAGGAAAGCCAACTGCTAAAGTTATAGAAGAAGTGTCAGATATGTTTGCTTTTATAGCACGATGCCTAAATCTTGATTGGATTGAATAGGCAAAATGCTTATTACGGTCTCCTTTAGGAAAAAAGGGCTTTAACACCATTTAAGATCAACCAGACCTACTACTTGGTGTAGTACTTACATTTAAGAACTGCAGTTAAATATTTTATTGATCCAACCTGCTATGGAATTTTGATCTTCTGTGCTTCCTTCTTTTTGGCATTTCTTTGAATTTCTTTTCTACTGTGTTCCAAAGTACATTTTGAAAAGCATGTTCAAATAAATAGCTGAGCTACAGTTGGTGCTGTTGTGAACATTTAGATTCCAGAGTTAGTGCTAGTTGAGCTTATTTCCTGTAAACAGTTTTAATGTATTTTGCACCTATAAACATATTCAGATCATCTGTAATTAAATGTAAGTACTGTCCACATACAAGAATTCTGAGCACACTTTATTTACACAGTCACTTATTTAAGAACATAAATTGAAGGTGTTCAGTGATAACCATGAAATACTGAAGAGACAGTAATCTGAGTAATGAAGTAAAATATTATTAAAAAACTTGTATTATGTGCTGTTCATAAGCGTGTTACAGTCTATAATAATGAAGTTGCTAAATTGTTCTTTCTTTCCAAAGAGACTTCAAAATGTCATCAGTTTTCTCTTCTGTCATTTATTTCCACACAGAAGAGAAAATTGGAGGCTGGAAAACTTGAAGAATTCTTAGATTCTCACTGTAATCTCAGTCAAGTTACACAGATACTCTTCAAAAACTCGTCTGCTGTAAGCTCTTCAACTGTTTCTGAAGAGTAGACTGGACACTGGTTTAAAAAAAAAAAAAAAAAAGGCTTTGTCCGGATTGGTCAAGTTCAGTTTTTCCTGATGCCTTTGACGGAATGTTCTCTAACAAGCCAAAATCCGAACGTGTGTATGTAACCTAGTTCTGGCTGCAGAACAAGAGCTCGTAGTCAGACTCCCTGATGATTTGACACAGGCACAGTATTTGAACTGCCATTTCCTATCTTTCCCATCTAGGCTGTAGAACTATAAAGTAGATGTGTGAGTATTTGCTGTCTAAACTCTGATGCACTGCAGCAATTAGGGTTTGATTTTGCAGAGCAGAAAAGTGTTCCAAGAGTTATTATTAGTCTTGTTACCCCTCCAGAAAGCACTGCTGCTTCTCAGTTTTGGATAAACTGATATATTCTTCCAGAATCATGGTTGTCTTATATTCATACTTAGACCCTAAGGCCTGTATTTCAACGCTGGGCTCAGGAGTTTCATCTCTAAGCAAAGAGTGTCTCAGCCCAGGAAGAGGAGAGAGTGGTATTTAAAAGAGGAGTAGGCTGCTGTAAACAGCAGCAAAATTAAAAATAAATTTGTACCAGATTCACTCTGTGTTCCTCTAATGCTCTGGGGCTTCTGCTCTTCTGCTGATTCCCTCTGCAATACAGGAAGGATCATCCCTCCCAGGCCCTTATTTTGCATAATTCAATTTTAGGAGGAAAAAAAAAATTAATTTCTGCTTTCCTATGAAATACCACACCTAAAACCTGTATGTGATCTGGGGTTATTTGTGATCCATGGGCATTACAGTTTTATGATATACTTTATGGACTGACACATTCTGATCACAGCATTGAATTAAACAGAATAGGAAGCTGAGAGGGAGGGTAGGGTTTTTTTTCCCCTCCAGGCTGTGAAAACAGGGTTCAGATTCAGCACCCCCCTTTTCCCAGACATCTGTGAACTGCTTTATATGATCATCTGGGAATTTTCAACAGCTTCCCTGCATGGGAAAAACAAAGCACATAAAGCGGTGCCGTCTCTACTTGTAACACCTCACAGCGGCGGCATCTGGCCCTTTATTGAATGTTACAGTATCATCAAGAGGGCAGAGCTTCACCTCTGAGAGGAGAGCTTTGCAGGATGGGGCATGTCAAAAACATGTTCCTCAGGCGTTCCTGAAATAGAGCTGAACTGTCAGTGCATTGCATTGCAAAGCTTGGGCACAGCCACCTCAATCATCTCGTCAGGTCTTTGTTCCTAAAAATGCTTTTCCTTGTTCTCCAGCTGCTCAAACACAAAACTTCTGGCACAGGTTAAAAATCATTCATTTTCCTCCTGAAGCTTTCTGCTGAAGCTGAGTTCCCTGAATGGCTCAGTATTGGGGAAGATGACCTGTAATGTGGGGAGTTTGGAAACAAACATTTCCCTTTGAGTGGCAGTCAGTGGTGTTGAAGGTGGAGCTCACTTACTGGAGACACCGCTCACAAAATAAGAAGTGTTCAAGAGTGTTCCTTGTAGAATGCTGCTGTGTCTATTGGGAAGGCATTGTGTTTCTGTAATAGGATCTTAATGTTGACATTTTAATTTATCTTAATCAGGTATGCCAAGTCCAGGATTCAGGTTCCAAAAAAGTGATGTTGCAGAGCTGCCCTAGTAGCTGTGTTGCTCCGTTTGGTGCTGAAAGGGTCATGCTCCAGCTGAGATCTGTAATTAACTCTGAGCAAGGAATGCTCTTGGAATACAGTGGAATTTAAACCTTCTCGGTTTGGATTAAATAGACCTGGAGCCAAACCATTCCTACTGTATAAAACCTAATGAAATCTCTGTTAGTCTGGTTTCAAGGTTAACTTCTTTTCTGTACAGGCTATTTTATGAAGAGGCTCTGTATTTTATACCTTCTATTTCCAGTATGTGAAGCAAAATTCACTAGCTGGGCAAGGTAACCTCCTCACAACTATGTACTTTTTCAAAATTGTGTTTCTTAGAAAAATAGATACCACTGTTTTGTGCCAAGATCAAAACCAGAAAAATCTTTAAAGTCCTGTGAGAGGCTTATGCTACATGAACCAAAATCTGGTTTGAAGTGGAAATAAATTAATTTTTACATATTGCTCCTTCTGATAATCTTCATAACCAACGTAAAGATATCTTAGTTGTCTTTGCTCCCATGAGAATACATTTGCATCTGAGTTGATTTATGTGAAAAAGGTCAGAAGTATTTTTAAAAGCTGAGAGTCTTCATATTCTTCACAGAAAAAAAAAAATACTTGAGTTCCTTTGCATTGGAGTCAGTTTACATTTTGGTAGCTGGAGGGAAAAAAAAAAGATACTGACTTTAGATGGATGCTGCACCCTCCCCAGCAGTATAACCACCAGCATCTAAGGGTGGAAGAAGGGCAGCTGACCTGTGGATGTATAAGAATAAAGGATGCTCAAGACAGTGTTTGGCGACACCTGTTCCTGGCACCTAGGACTTGTGTTTCACCAGGGTTGTCTTGACTTGGCTCTGCTTTGCCATCTGTCTGGAGGAAGGCAGAAACATGAGCAGCAGTACTTTTGGATTCGATATGGCAAGCAACAGCTTTCAAACATCTATGGTGTCAGGTCATTTATTTATTTTTAGCCTGAGGTAGCTGCTCAGGATTGCCTAAAGATCTGCTTATAGACTCTTCCTGACAGCCTCTCCTGTGAAAGGGGTTTTCCAAGCCAAGTAGAATTTAGAGGGGAGGTCTGAGGGAGGGACTTGGAAGCCAAGCTAATAAACAGCCACCCAATTTTCTGCCAAGCTCTTCTACTTTGAAGATCTTCAGTAGACAGCTTTTGTGCAATTGCCTCTTTGTGCAGACCTCTCAGGATTTGGATGGTCCATGCTGTTTGAACAGCCACGTTTGGCAACTTGGTTCATTTCTCCATATGTTCTTTTAATTACTTGTCCCTTACTAGACTGCATACCAGGAAAAGAAAAAACATTCCTCTGGCTTTTTTTCTCCTTGCCCTGGCAAGAGGGGAAGGTGGGGTAGCCTTCCAGTTCTCACCTCTCTGAAGATAACCAAGGTGTGTCCTCAAGATAACATTATTCCTGAGTAACCATTTCTGAACAAGCTCTGTCTTCAGTTGATTCACGGCAGAGGAATCCCAGTGATGGACTCCCTCAGTAGAAGCTGGACTAGCTACTGACATCTGCAGAAATGAATTGATATTCTGACTAGGAGGAGTGTGATTTGGCCATTTCTCCTGATTTTCCTTAAGAAGATTAACTGAAAATTCAGCATTTAAAACCAAAGCTGAGCAATAACATGTCAGTGAGAATCTCTAGACTGTAGACTTCCCTCTGCCTCACTAGCAGGAGTCACAGAGGCAAGGAACAAACTTGGTGCTCATGCCTTTACCCATAGCAGGGCAAGTTTAATGTTGAAAGTCTGAATGGCAAGAGTCAGTTTGTCATGATTTTCACTAAAAATGTTTCTAGCTTCCTCAGCAGCTGCAGCACGAGAGCTGGAGTCAATGGATGGAAGATGTCTCTGCAAATGTGATGTTTCTACATGCACTGCTTCCAATACCTTTCAGGCCTTCTATGTGCAAAAAAGGACAGAAACATTATTCTTGAATCCCTTAACGTGGGGAGGCACGTGCTGTTTTAAATAACATTCTTATTAGGTAGGTATCCAGTAGTGCTAACTGAAGCATTGAATTATGTATTTGTCTATAACCTAAACAGGGCAATATTAGGCCCAAAATATAATCTCTAATTTTCATTTTGGCATCAGTCAAATACTGGGGAAATAATTAGAAGAAAAACAATAGGAAGGGCTTGATTTTGTAGTATTCTTACTGGTTTGACCCTTTCAGTACTTCAGGAGACTGGATGAACATTGGCTGTGTGGGTTCCAAAATAAGCATCCCCCCAGACATGGAGGGGGGTGGAATTTCCTGGTTTTAGGAAACAAGGTTGTATTACAAATGTAAGATTGTGCACAGTGAAGCTGCAGACCAGCTGTAGGTTGACCTGCATGAAATACCTTAATTCAGCAGGGTCACCTGGACTCATAGGTGGTGATTCTGTTTAGTTCTTAGCACCATCGTTTTCATGCTGCTCTTCTTTCCCTGTGAAGAGCTTTACTTAACCTCTGACATCTCCTCAGTACATGAACAGAAGACGAACATTAAGATGTATTGCATTTCAGTGATGCCATCAAATATGTTTTCCTCTTCTGTGGGACTTGGAAAGTGTCAGGAGACAAGAGCAACAGCGAAAAAATTGTTTGCTTTGCCACCTAGCAGTCACTGAACAACTGTGAGCATACTGAATAAGAGAGGAATTTATTCATTAGTTAGTTATACACCAGTTAATGCAATTTTTAGAAGTTTGGATGAGAATGCTTAGCTGGTGAAAAACTGCTTTCTGGGCTGCTTTATGCTTTTAGGCCATTTCTGGTGTGCAGCAACAGCATGTCGTTTGGATAGCAAATGGCGAAGTGCTGTAATGCGGACACTTGTTTCCTTCCTGGGAAAGAAACTGAATAAGGGGCTCAGGCATTTCACTCCTCAGAACCCTTTGGAGCTGTAACAGGAGCAGATAAACAATACTTAGAGCCTTCTGATTGTTTGAAATGAAATGGTGTTATTCCTCAGCAGAATATAATGTTTTCTGGTAGGGTTACATTTCAGAGGAAGCTCTGCTGTAGTAGAACAAGCTTTGAAATGTAGGTATGTGCAGGTATCTTTCAGTAGCTGGGCTAAGCTGTTAAATGCTTCCTTCTTCATATAGTTAGTGTTAATTAACATTCTGCTGCTGAAATTGCTTTTTGGTTTAGTTTAAAGCTTCTCAGTATGAAAAATGTGTTTTCATCATGAATGGCATAAAGCTGTAGACCTAAGACCATTCATAGGGACCCAAGCTTCAGCTCTTGAATGGAAAACTTTGCATTGCAGAAAAAAGTGAAACAAACATTGATTGCTGCCCATAAATTGCAGAGCTTAGGAGATCTCTATTGTTGACTGTATATAGAAAAACCTCCAGCTGTATTTTGAAATTAAAGGGATTACTTTTCCTGATTAGAGATGTTCAGACCTCCTTGAGCTTCAAGGAAGTGTAGATTCAAATCTGATCTTCACAAGAGCATCCATCACTCAAAATGCCTCAGAGCAAAAGTTCTTGAAATTGCCTGTATTCTCAGTGTGGTTATCCTCTAGCACTGGCTTGCAGAGCTTCGGCTGCCAAGGACAAACTGGAAAACATCCTCCTCTCACAGATGACAGTCACTCACACAACAACCCAGTCATTAAACAGTTTGCTGCCATGGGCTTGCTGCCCATTCTTCCTGCCTGGTGGAGCCATCCAAGGCCTTTGCGCTTGCCAGAGGAAGTTGATTGAGGGGGAGGGGTATCGACGGTACAAAATCACTTCCAACTAATGAATTAGAAACCTTATTGAGACCATTTCATCAGAGAGTTTGGACAGCTTTTGTTATTTTCACTGCTTGTCCGCTTTGGTGAGAATTGCCAACTGGGAACAGCAATGCTGGGTCAGGGAAAGAGTCACCATGATGGTGGACATCACCTGGAGAGGCGTTCTGGAAAATATGCTTCCTGTTCATCAGAGATTAACACCAACATGCTCTGATACCTGCTTTGCTGATCTCATGCAAGGGAACCTCCATGAGAGCATTAACTGCAGAGGGATGTTGTGGCCTCTTTAGTCCCTCTGAGTGGCTGTTGGGGACAAGATGCCTGTTGCATCAGGACCTGTCAGAAACCTGGGGAGTAATCACCAGCCAAATGTAGACGTGTAATGTCTCTCAGTGGATGACAGGATAAGAACTGCTTATCTTTGGTTTTGGATGCACAGGCCTACTGGAGCTCCTGCTTACAGAGCTGAAGGAAGAAATGTATCCCCCAGCTGTCAAGGGCTGGTTGTGAGACATGTTGGCTGTAGCTCATCCCAAGCTCCTACACCTGCTGTCAGACTGGTGCTTAGCTGTAGTCACCCAACCATGAAAGTTCTCTATTTGGCTGTTATTTTGGGAGCTGGGGGTGATGTACCAGTGATTTGAGGAGGGATGTGATAGATTGAATCATTTAACCACTCAGCCACTTCTCCCTGCTCTGCAGATAGGCTTTATTGAGTTGCCTGCAGGCCAGGGTGCCGCAGCGTGGCCTCCAGTGGCCGCTGAGGGCAGCAGAATTGAAATGGAGGGCAGGTTTTGGTCAGGAGATTTGACCCCCTCTAGCCAGCTGGAAAGGTATGGCAGCCTCTAGCTGCACCTCCCCTTCTGGCCACCACCAAATGGTTGACAGGGATCTAAACCCCTGAGACGTGGGAATCCTCCAAGATTGGGACAGTGTCCAGGTGCCACCCCATCTCAGGCTCCATTGAGGGTTGTAGGTCCTCTTGTTTAGTAGCTCCCTCGTCCTACCTATCAGGTGCAGCCTGCAGCAGGTGATGTGGTCACCAAGGCTCAGTCCCTCTGGACAGCCGTTTCCCTGTGTAGCAGCTAGCAGTGGCCTGAGCTGTTAGCTGAGGGAGCTGGGAGCGAGGGAGACACCAGCACAGACCATGCCCTCACTGACAGATGCAGTCCCATGGGGTCGGACCGTGGTGGGCAGATCTGGGGGCTGGTAATGGGACCCATCAACAGCCCCTTATATGACAAGCAGTGTACCAGGACCAGGGTCCAGACAGGAGCAAAAGGAGATGGGGCCAGCAGCAGGGCTGGAGAGGAGCTACAGTGCTCATCCAAGGGGTCCATGGAGGAGACGGGCTATCCACAGCACAGATACCCAGCACTCTAGATGAACACTTGCAGGGTTAGTTTTAGAAATAAAACTGGGATTTTATCCAGTCACTGGATAAATAGGGGCTCCTCCTTTTCAGGAGCTGACATTGGATCTTCTCCTAGGGAGAAAATGGGGTATTTGGATGTCCCTGTGGATGGCATTGCTGGTGCCCTGAGTGCTGCAGGACTTCAGACTCCCAGGTGCCTTGTGATGAAAATAGCAAATACTAAGGTGAGGCAAATTCAGGGATCTCCCCCTTCCCAGTAAAAACTAAACTACAGAGTTGGGGATCTCTTTTTTTTTTTTTTTTCCACTTCTGGATCTTGCAATGCTTTATTTGACTTAGTCCAGGGGCAACTGCTTCTTTGGGTAATGGGGAAGGAGGGGGGTTCTGCTCAGGCTACACACACATGTAGATGAGTTTGTTCAGCCAGGCAGCTAAAGGTTGTGCCTTGCAGCTCCTGACTTGAGCCTGTCTTTAGCAAGTGTGGCCCATTGTGAGAAGTTTTGTGCCTCTTTACATAAATAAATCTGTCTTCCTCAAGGCAGCTTCCAGCGTTGCAGACATCTGGTCAGCCTCAAACAGCTGGTGATAAATCATTCTGGGGAAAAAAAATTCTTCCTCTACTTTGTGCCCAAATGTGATACTCTTCCATCTGACACCAGCCTCAAGGCAGAAGTCTGGCAATAATATTTTTTGCCTGGCCACCGTGGTAAAATCCAGAGGGTCTCACGGGGGAGCACAGAGCCTCACACAAACACAAAGCGTCTTCTCCCTGCAGCAGGCAGCCTGGCGACACCACACCAGCAAACCTCTGAGCTGGCAAAAACGCCGTCCGAGGTGTCAACGTTGGGAGGCTTGTGCCTGTGTGGTGGGTTGGCGAAACAGAGCTTGAGGAGGACTCCTTGGTGAAGGGCTGCCAGCACCATGGCCCCGTCTGCCAAGGCTGGAAGGACAGCTGCTGCTGCTGCTGCTGCTGCCGCCGGGGTATTTGATACCTCTGTTGTCATCCAGACTAACACACCTGCTCACGGAAGGGCTGTGCTGTCTGTACGCCTGCCAGAGCAATGCCAAAGCTTGATGTGGCTCTTGGCTCTGGGGGAAAATGGGAACTCAGGAAATACATTTGGACCATGAGGTCTCTAGGACCACCTGCCGTGCCTCAGCAGAGGCCTGAATTCTGTGAAATCTGTCAATCTTTCTCTTCCTTTAAACACCTGCACTCAAAGCTTTTTTTTTTTTTTTTAAGTTTATTAGCATATTTATCTCATTTGTGGGTTTTCTCTGTTATTCAGGTTGACAACAGATGTCTAGGGAAGCTAATCACTTTTATGTTCAAGCCCTAGAAGGCTGTGCAAGCCTTTTGGGAGAGCATGTCATCCTTATCTCCAGCAAAAATTTTGTTGAAAATGCCAGTTTAGCCTAGAAGCCAGCTTCCCAGGAGTCTTCCTCTTTACAACAACAACATGGAGCTGATCTCCTTGGTTTGCCAACCCAAGACATGCACAGACTTATAGATAACCAAAGGGAGAGACAGCAAGCAAGGAGACATCATGAACCAGCAATGGCAACCAAAGGAAGGGAGCTGAGGAGCCCCAACCTCTCCAGGACTTACCCAAATCCTACCACAAACTTGTTTGAGCTGTTCTGCTGCACTGTAAAGCACGAGGCCAGCAGGAGAAAAAGCACACAGAAGCCTGACCTTGCCCTTCAATAACCAAGGGTTGTCATTCAGTTCAAAGGAGAAGTCCCGCTCCTGTCAGGGCTTGAGCACAATGGAGACGGCAACCAAGGGAGCTTTCTGGCCCACATGAGAGACATTTCTCGAGGGAAACAATGAATTGTCGGGGTTTTCTGAACCACAGTTTCAGACTAAAACACCTAGAGCCTGTCTGACCTAAATCCTCCTATTGACTGTGAGCCCGTATCTTACAGCAGCAGCATCCTCCTCATTCTCCCATCCCATTCTCTCTGCACTGCATTTCATGGTACGAGGATATCTTGTTTTCTTTACCTGCTTTGAGCTCTACAAGGTGCTCTCATCTTTCCTAATCGCACTATTCCTGCTCATTTTTCATTCTTTGACCTTCTTGCTGGTTTAACCTTGTCTGCTCCTTGAATTAGCTAGAGCTCCAGCATGCAGGAATCACTACAAAGCTTATGGCAGAAGTAAACAAGCTGCAGGCTCACACACACACACACACACACACACACACATATGCAGAGAACTTTCCTTGGGGTTTTGCTTAATTTTCTCTCTGCTTTGTTCCAGATCACTTATTAGAAATTCAGAAATCCCTTGAGCCAGTTTCTGAAGACTGGCTGTTCTCCTTGGGTGACATATGGTTCCCACATACATGGCCCTCCAAAGGACTGTGCTTCACACAAATCTTATTTCTGGAATGCAACGGGGACTTGAGAGAGCATGCTTATTTTCCACAGATGACTGCATCTCACCCATCGGGAATGTTTGGTACCAGCGTTACAATTCCCACTCTGCCCTCTGGTTTTAATCCCCACTTTCATTGCACTTTCACCATCTGCTGCTAACTCCAGCTGTCATCTTTTAAAGAAACACTTTTTAAATGTTTGTCATAGCTCTGACAAACCTTCTCTCCAGGTGCTTCTGCAAGAATTGGATGTCCTTGGTTAACAAACAGCCAGCATCACCTGACACTCAAGACATACCATTGCTCTGAAATTCCCTCTGATCTATTTAATTAGCTCCTCTTGCTGGAACTAGCTGTGGTTTGGTTTCTGTTGTTTTTTCCTTTCCTTCATTATTTCACCAGGGCAAGCTGTCCCTACAGACTGCTGCCACCTCTTGTACATCTCCTTCATCTTGTTCCTTGAAGTTGCCAACAAAAGCGCTCTGTGTAAGTTTTGCTTTCCACTCTGGAAGACGGGCAGCTTCCAGAGCTTTCAGCCCTGATGGTGGTTTTGCCTCTACAGCAGCCACTTGTCCCAGTAATTGCCTCAGAGGTGCAGGCTCCCCGAGATGACATGGTCTTCTCCTGCAAAAAGTTTTCTTTACTGCATCTTTTGCGGAGACACAATAACACGTCTTTATTCTCATTTCAGGTAAACACAGATAGCAAGGTCTAAATCAGAATGGAGGAGTTCAGGGATCCCTCAAAGTGAACCACCATCCCCTCACCCAAGGTTTTCACTACTGGAAGTTTAAAACTAACTGGCAGCAGAAGACAGTACTCATCCAAAAGACAATTGGTGTGAATCTTCCCATTTTGGCAATGAACTTTCAGACCCCAAAATAGCAGGGAAATTTTCATACTAATGTAATTTTGAAGTTGCAGCATAGATGGTGCAAAAGGACCCTCAAATGCCTTTTGAGATATTTCAATATAACTTCCTAGGGCAGTTCTGCCACTGCTAATTTTGTGCCTATATTTAGACGAGTCCTTGAACAATCCTGGGAACTGCAGGTCACTAATAATCATGGCCAACCTCAGTGACAGGGTGGGCAAGAGCATGTGTTAGGGGATGGCCAGAGGAGAGGCTGCGCTGTGGGGAGGAAGCCAGGGAGGTGTGACCTGCCCCCAGGTGGTTCTCAGCTGGCCCCATGCCAGCAGCTCACCCTTAGGTGAGTCCTAAAATAGCAGCTCCCTCTCAGCCCTGCCTCTGGGGGAGGCTCAGCATTAGAAAAGTGGCAGCCCTGGCACCCTGCTGCACCTCCTCGCTTCAAGAACTGGGAAGTCCTAACCTAACCTATGCACTATTCAGTAAAAACATATCTGTAAATACATTTAGGGCAAGCAAAACCAAAAACAAAAACAAAAACACCCCAAAAAGCCTCGAACCTCAGCACTGATAAGGAAAAGAAGAGACACTGAAGATACTAAGCCTCCTCTAAAATTTGGCATTGAACTGCATTGGTTCTACATTGAAAAGATGGAGCAAAAGTAGGAAAGCACATATGAAAATGAGTCAGATGCCTGTTAGGAGACACTGAAAAATTAAAAATTTTTCGTTCTGAGAAAAGTGAAACAGGAGGGAATGAAAGATATATTGACAATAAACACTGTAGAGATGATAAATTGGATACCAAAAGCTGCACTTCCTCTAGAAACAAAAAGACGTTGAAAGAAAATAAAGAGGCAGAGATTTTACAAACAGTGTAGGGGAACAGTTTCACACAATATATGATTAATCTGCAGCACTGCTCACTGCAAGATGTTATTGGGGTTGAGTGCTTAGCGGAATTTTTTTTAAAAAAGGCATATTACATGCTAATAAAAACATGCAATCATCTGGGATAGCTGAAACAGGGAAAAAAATCGGCAGCATTTGTAGAAGAAAGCACAGAAGGTAGATGACAGTGCATGGGTCCATGGAGGTAACTCGTATCATGAAAGTGTGGACAGTCCCCTCTGAACTGGAGCTGATCAGTTTTACATGCAATTTGCTGTCAAAATATATATAAAAAAAAAACCAGCATGAGCATTCTCGAGTCTCCATGACACATGCTGAGGATTATTTAGGATCGAGAGATGGTGGGAGAAAAGTGAGGAAAAGGTTGTAAAAAGGAAATACTTTGCTTCATTCTTAAAACCCTTTTTGGCTCATGTGATCTCTGCTGGATAAAAGACCCATAGCAGAAAATGACTGAAGCTGTTTAACATTTTTAAAAGATTAAGATTATAAGAAGTAAGTTCAAGTTTTCTTTGAATGTGATGCTCCACCACTGATGAGATTTTTTCAGCCAAAGGACTTGCACTTCTGTACTCACTCTTTGTGCTCTTCATCCCCTGTGATGATCTGAGGTAGCTTTGCCAGCCTGTGAGAAGGTTAAGCAGCACAGTGTTTTGAAAGAGGGAATCAGATAAAAGGCTCAGAGATGGTTTTATGCAAAGGGCCGTGTACATACCTATGTATTACTGCTCTTATACCTCTTGGATTCTTGCAAGGGTGTATCAAGGAGTTTCCCAAGCTCTTTGCTTGGGAAACAAGACAGAACTAAGCTTTTGATGCCAGCTCTTATTACTAGAAATGCCTTTAAACACCTACACACCTTTCACTCTACTCACACTTAATTATGAGCTCATTTGACAACTGACAGTTAATTAACCTGATTTCCTTTCATTCTTTTTCCTCCTCTCTTCTAACTTAACTGACTGCACTATAGATGCCAACACTGATGCTGGTGCAGTCTTTGTCTCTCTTTTAACTCCCATTTTCTATCCCTGCTACTTTTGCAAAACATAGTTTTCAGTTTTCTGGCTCAGCTCAGAAATAATGGGTTCAATGTCTCCTTTTTTTTGTTTTCCTTACTGAAATGCATGCCCCAAAATTCATTTTTAATTGAAGAAAATGTGTCATTTGTCCAAGGGAAAAAAAAATGAAGCACATCTATCCCAAAAGAGAAGCAATTTGAAAATGAAATTACTTGACTTTGCCAACATTTTGTGAGTCTCTTTTCCAACAATCCACTAAATTTGTCATGAACACATCACTGTGTGCTCCTGAAATATGGGGTCCTGTTTGCTCCTATTGTTGCCCTTCACAGTCCTTCATGCACTGAACAGTCCCACATTACCATAAGATTTCCAAGCTTTTTCTAAAGCATTTGTGAGCTTGTGAGAGATTTTTTTTTTTTATGTTTCCACTTTTACTTTTGTAAATCTTTCCCAAAGAACAGACCTGCTTCTGGTCCTCTGTTTTTTTCTACCAGATTGCTGCTAAAAAAATAAGCTCTCAACAGGAGCTAGTGCACAATACCATTAATCAGTGTCACCCACCAAGTTCTTGCCAGTATCTCAGAGTAGCACTTGGGGGAGTATTTCTCAGCCTCCATTCATAATCAGTGACCTCTTGCTTATTATTTTTACTGCAGCAATAGTTTTGTTGGATCAAGGGACTACCCCATGCGTCCTCTGTTGAATTTGCAGCAGTTAAATTTTAGTCTTCCTAAATTCATGTTTGGCTGCAAGTTTCTTCCCTGTTGTAAGTCTCCTCTTCAAATGCTTCTGCCCAGTGGATGAAAACTGGCTTTGACCTCTCTCCTGCTACTTTGTGCAATGAGTCTGCATCACAGGAGTAGCAGGCTTTCTTCTTGTCCCCCTTCTTCATGCTTTGGTTTCCCTTTCCCTTACCATCTCAGAGAGAAGCAGCAAGTAAAACTCCAGTCTTCAAGGAGAAGTCTGAAATAGTAGTGAGAAACTGTGGGTTTCAGCCTCCGTCATCATTTTGATTTTTCAGAAAACAAAACCTGACTCACAGCTACAGAGCGACAGTGGCGCGGGAGCCACCAGCCTCCCAGGGTGCTGTATTCCCCCCCCATCCTCAGTGGCTGAGCCCTCCGTGCCTGGGCATTGTGCCTGAGCCCTCCAGGGCCTGGGTATGTCACCTCCCACCGGTGACACATTCCACCGGTGGCCACCCAACCTCATCAAGGAAGGGCCACCCTTCCTACCAGAAACTGCAGTGACGTTGCAGGTGCCACGGACTTGCAAGGAAAGGTGGGAATAATTCCAGCAGTGAAACAAGCAATGGGATGCGGCTACCACCGCACTGCATTTCCCAGTAACGTTACTGGAAGCCATGTGTGCACCAAGATCAGTTTAAAGAGGCTCGGGACAAAGTTATGAGGAGCCTACTGGAAGATTTCTCTTAAGCCTTTCAGACAATTCAATTTATATCATCCCATTTTTAGTTCATTCTTGCCAGCTTACCATAGTGCTACAATGAATCTCATGGACATATCTTCAGAGGGAAATGGAAAATATCTTTTAGTTTGCCAGCAGCAGAAAAAAAAATGTTAAGATTAACTGCTGTTGTCAGCTCTGTTAACAATGTCTTTTGCAGATTTGTCCAATCTTTGTTAGTGTTATTTTCATGCATAGTGAAGTAATAGCTATTGTCTCTGTCATAAACAAAAATTTCAATTTCTGTAGCAATGTGCTAAAACCTGAAAAAGAAAAATCGTTCTTCATAATTCCTGACAAGATTCCATTATATTGAAAGGGAAAAGTGATCTTGTATTTTATGTAGCCAAACAATGATGTCTTAAAGACTGTGATGCTTCTGTTACACGAAAAATATTTTTCCACATCAGTGCAGTTACTCTCAGGCACCACATCCATTACTGCCCTCCCAAGTCTTTCTTTCCTATAATACGAGATTATGTTCTGTGGAAGACACACGACGAGTTTCATGTCACATCAGAATTAATCAAAACATCACAAAGAAAATCCAATTTTTTTTCTCAAAATCTTTAAACCTAATAAATTCTCAATAGAAGTCTGTGACTTATAATAAACAGATAATTCTTAACCATCTGAATAAACTACATGATACTGTTTCAGCACATAGTTTTGCACCTTTGGGGTATTACAGCAAAGAGAGCTGGAGGAATCCTTGACAGCTGAAGATGAAAAGAAAAAGACAAAATCCTTCCCTAATATAAATTCTCCTAACTTCATCAAATTCAAGTAAGCCACATTGATTTACACTTCTGCAGTGTTTTTAGCATTGTTTGTTTCATAAATAGAAGGGTGAAAGTGGGAATAAGAAAAGGTAGAATTATGGATAAATAAAGCAGAGAATGGAGGCTGCAGGAAGTCTCCAAGGGACCCCTGTTCAAACGCAATTCGGCTAGGAAGTGCATGTGCTTTATAGCTCCATGTCGTACAGGAAAAATAAAGATACATTTTAAAAAGATCTTTAGAAAAGTAACTTATTGTGTCCCACACAGTCCTGTGTCAGCTGAGCTCATCTGTGGTTGCTAAGAAATAGAAGTTCAATGGTGTGTCATTAGGGGAGCAGTTCAGTTGCCCACACATCGGTGCCTAGCAGCATTTGAGATGCCCTTGGGCACCCTCTCAGCCTCCAGATGCTCTCCCAAAAGGTGAAGATTTCCCAGGCCTTGGGTGGTATGTGCAAGCCCTGCACAGGCATCTCAGACACCCTCAAGCATCTCAAATTGAGCAACCTTCTTATATCTGGGCACTTGAAACCTGCACCTGGCAGGGAGCCAGCTCTAGATTAAGACACATACATTTAGATGCCTACATGTAAACCATCTTCAGGTCTGAGGGTCCACAAAGGGCTGGCAGATAGGACCCAGGCTCTGCAGGAGACCCACAGCCTGCTGGAGAGGCAGCTGGAGCCAGCCAGGATACCCCATGACATCTCAAATAGCCGTAGGTACTCACATTTCAGCACTTGGATGCAGCCCTAGGTCTCCACTGGCCATTATGGGAGCTTGACCTCAGCTCATATAAATGCACTACATGTACGCCCAGCACATGGACAGTAAGGCTGAAAGACTTCTGCAAGAAAAGCCTTGAGTTGCCCGGGTATCAGCTGCACCAAGAAAAGCTTAGTTATTTTTACCTCCTTTGCCAGAGCAGAATTTGAAAGCGGATGCCCAGTCACACTTCTGCCACCCAACATCCCTGTTCCGAGGAGATTACTCATAACTTTACAATCCAAGTGTTTAATTATGTTTTAATACTACCCTGATGCCACAAATACAGCATTTATACTCTACTCACTTCAAAAATTGAAACTGTCCAGCAAGTACAAATAATATAGTCTTTATAATATGTCATTTTGTTATTTTGAAGTGGTTTTTGTCCTGAGATGACAACAAATTAAACTGAGATACCAAGTTAACTCTTTCAAAGGGTGAGGTCTCTGTGGCTGACGCTTTGTAGTGCAAAGCTTTTTGGCTACCAATGTGACTATGGACTTCAGGGTGAGTTTGGAGTTACTTCACAGATTGGCAGCTTAGTTCATCCATTCAGACTCTGACTCTTCACTGTTGGAGTTTATTTCACATGCCCATTTTTCAGTAGAAACCATTTATGAATGTTCCTCTGCAGACCTGTGAACTGAAGCTGTTATATATTGGTTTCCAGTGATACTGGCTTGGTTTTTTGATGTTTTCTGCATTCAGCTGTTCAATAAAGAAAATATTTTCCATTGGTTCAGAAGAAGCGGGGATCTCATCCTAAGCCTGGTTAAAAGTCTCCTGTGCTCACTCCACACATGCTTTGACGTACCTTAAACAGAGAGCACAGCAAAAAGGATTTGGAGACCAAGCTATCAGTGCCTCATCTCTGCAAACCCCTAAGACCAATGCTTAGACACAGACTCTGGAAATAGTTACTTGGATGATTTCCAATTCTATCATGCAAGTATCTAGACTTAAATGCCTACATTTCTTAAATGTCATCTTTTGGACAAGCAAACACATGTTCTGACTGAGGTTAGCAATAAGGTATCCAGCCCATACATAAAGTTCATTGGGTCCTACAAGCCAGACACTTAATACCTTGCATGTAAAATCCATCTGAGATGTGTTACCAGAGCACACATCAACCTTATTACAGGTATAATATGGGTGAAGGCAGCAGTATCTTCCTTCCAAGTACTTCCTGAGAAGGTCTGGGGTGGTATCCCTCTCCCACTGACTGGGTACCAGAGTAAGCAGTAGACTAAAAAATCATGCTTACTCACTCGCCAGTCAAATAAATTACTGTCTTGGGTTCAAAAGAAGAAAAGATGGGCCACACCTCTTCTTCCTACAGGATACCCCAAAGTTCATGAGTGAAGAAAGGATTGAATTCGTGTCCAGCCATATCTCACAAGGGCAGATGAACAAGGGCTGGTGGGTAAGAAGAGGATCGATGCCACCTCCTCACTTGGCTGTGAGGCAAATGCCCCTGTTGTGAGAAGGGGCAAGCTCTGGGTGCTCATCACAGCCTCTGTGATAGTTCCACTGGGCTAGCCCTTGGCTAGCAACTAACACAGCCGTTCACCCACTTCCTCCCCACCCCCAGGGGATAGGGGAGATGACTGGGGGCAAGGTTAAGGAGGCTTGTAGGTTGAGATAAGAACAATTTAATAAGAGAAATAAAAGAAAACTTAAAATAATTCTAATATTAAAATAGTAGTGATAATGATAACAGTAACAAAATATGCAAATGAGTGATACACAGTGCAGCTGCTCACCACCCACCGACCTTGGCCGGCCCGTTCCCAGATAACGATCCCAGAGGAGCGACAATCCGAACCGAAACCCCCATCCCAGAAGAGCGAGAGCCCGAGTGAAAGCCAGAGAGAGCAAAAGAGGAAGAGACCCTCACTAATATACTGGGCATGATGTGATGTGATATGATATGGAATAGCCCATTGGCATACCCAAATGCCAATTATATTTATTAAATTAAATATACCTCACCCCCTTAGATCTTGTGCTTGTAGACTGACAAAACATGAAGTCCTTCACTTCCAGCGACAAAATGCAAATACTGGTCTATTATCAGTGTTTCTCTCATAAGAAGTCCCAGGCTGAAAGCAAAAGGCAGTGCTATTCCAGGTACTAAAAAGAAACCCAGCTTTGTTCCAGCTAAAAACCAGGACAGCCTCATAGCAAGGTAATCCAGCCACAGTCGGTTGCCTGTTTGGAGCCCTAAATCCACCTAGGTCTCAGGGAAGAACATGGCATTTCTGTTAGCATTTCTCAGACAGATTCAGTAGCTTCTCAGGCAGTGTGCTGGGCTTCACTGGTGGCTTTCTCTGGTGTCTGTACAGAGTGGGAACCCACAGAGTCAGTTCCAGCCCCAGAAGGTGCTGAAAAATCACAAGTAGTTATTCTTCTGCTGGTACCTGCAACAGTGATCTAAAAGAAGGCTTTTTTGTCCAAGAGATTACTTCACAGAGAAATGCCGGGTCTGTTTAACAAACAGTGCAAAGAGCATCTGGTCTATACAGAAGAAAACAACAAGCTAATTATAAACAATTCTGTCTATACCTCCGATTCCCTATTTTTTAATTCCCTCTCTGATTTAATTTCATTTTAGTATTGTTTCAGGGAAATAAGATCTTTTGCTTTAAGACTTCATCTGCTCTCTCTTCTCATAATTTAGAAGCTAATAATCCTCCTCATGACATCACACACACTCACTGAAACCCATTATGCCAAAGAGAAAGTATGACAGTCTCGGGCATGGGGAATAAGAACAACAGATGAGAGACAGCAACAGATGCAAATTAACTGCTAAAGACAAAGAATTATATTGTGCCCTTCCACAAGAAAACTCCAGGAGGAAGGAAAACAGCCCAGCAGTGCTGTCTGTACCCCGAGGATGCTTTCTAAAATCCCTCACCCATCTTTAGCAGCAACGGAATTGATCAGATCAAAGCTTCTCTTCTCCGCAAAGGAAAAGCAGCAGGCTAACAAATGGCAGCTAAAACAAGGTGTTAAACACAGCCTAGCACTTAGTGTAACCAACTCATGGCTAGCCTTAGGTTGCTTTTAGTACTAAGTAAAAGCATGGCTTTACTCCAAATCATAGTGTTATCAGTTTTCCCATGCAGTTTGAAATTATGTTTAGTATTTTTTCAAGAATTGTATTTTCTTTGATAATTTCTAAAGGACAGATAGTGCCGTGAGCTGAGCTGGGTAGGAGAGATAAAGATGATTGGGATATAGCCTCCAAGCCTATTCAGTCTCATGTTTAATGTGGTTTTGGCCAAAGGAGTCCTATGTTTACTGAAAAACCTAATGCTGTTAATAACACTGCAGTGTACCACAGCTGAGTAATGGAAATGTGTTCAGAGACCATGGCGGTCACAAACACAGCTTTTACTCAAACAAGGGGTTCCCCAGGAGTGCTCTCAGCTGGGACAGACAAGGAAGGATGGTGGGTTGGGAGCATGCAACACCAGGCTCAACTGTAAAGGAGAAAAAAAAAAAAAAAAATCATCTCCGTCTTTTCACTGTAGGTTTCTGTTTCCAAATTGCAGATCGAGAACCACTTATCCTTGGCCAAAAACAAGTTCTGTTTTGCTGTTTGTTTTGTTTTGTTGGTTTGTGGGGGTTTTTTTAAGAAAACCTTTTTTTTAAAAAAAAAGTTTTAAACAGCTTTTTAAAACATAAGAGCAGAAAGATTCTTGAAGGTAGTGCCTTGTTTCCAGCAGTGACTGCAAGCGTATGTACTCCGAGGGGAGAGTACAGAATATGGCAAATATGCAAGGTCCTGCTACCAAGTACATTTGCAGCATCCCCAAGCAGAGCTCTTTTCCACAGCTTGTCCTGTGCCCTTTGAGTCCATGCAAACTTTGAGCATCCATGATGCCTGTGAGCAGGAGTTCACAGCCCAAGAACATCCTGAGGTGGAACAATGTCCTGTGCTGTCAGCTGAACCTGCCACCTACTACCTTCATCTGACAATGCCCCATTCCTCTGCCAGAAGGATTGTGCTGTTGATCCCATCTTTCAATGCCTTTCATGATTTCATAAACTTCTGTGAAGCCCCCTCATTTAGTTGTTCCTTTTTCAGACTGTTTCATTCCCTCTCATTGTTCCTCATACAGAAGCAGCTCCATACTTTTGATCATCCTTGTTGCCCTTTTCTGAAATTTTTCAGTCTTTCTACATTTTATTGAGGAAGAAAGACCAGAACTGCATGCAGTATTGAAGGGATGAGCAAATCAAGGACTTGCATAGGGGCATGATGATGACATCCAGTTTTCTCTCTCTTTCTTTCCTGGCAGTTGTTAATACTTAGACTGCATACTGATAGCAAGCATGAATAGTTTTCATGGAGTTATTTATCATAACCCAGAGCTTTTGCTGCTGAGGTAAGCAATCAGCCCATCTTTTTATATATGATATTAGTATTGTTTTTCCCTCACCTTCATATTTGTCTACATCAAATTTCATCTATCATTTTATTGCCCGCTCAATCTAGCAAGCTCCTTCTGCAACTCTGCACAATCTTCACTATCCTGAATAAATTACTACCTTCGTACCATCAGCAAACCTCACTCCTCATTCCGTTTCCATGTCATACATGACTGTGTTGAACAGCACAAGTGCCACTACAGATTTTCTTGCAGGATTCCCTTCACAATCTCGTCTCACCATGAAGAACAATGATCTGCTCCCACCCTCTGGTTCCTTTCTTTTAATAAACTACTTATCTATGCATGAACCTTTCCTCTTGCCACACAGCTGCTTTGCTTCCTTAAAAGCTTTTGGTGAAGGACCTTGCTGAAAGCCTTTTGGAAATTCAAGAAGACAGCATAGCCAGCTTTTTCTTATTCAATTGCTATTGACATTTTCAAAGAACTGGAGGTCTGAGAAGGTGATGTTCATCTATTAAAGCTATGATGATTATTCCCTAGCAGAACACATTGCTGTTACTTCATCCAGGAAAACTTCCTCAGTGAAATGACAGTGCGGGGAATCCAGCACTGATAAAATGGGTAATTTTCCATATGACATATTACCCAGTACTTGCTTCCAGAGGAAATCATCCAGGTCAAGAAGTCAGCAGGATTCAAAGGTTGGGCAACCACGCTCAGAGTTCTCCTGGTTTCTTTTCCATTTAATGTTGGAGGGATATTGAAACTCATTAATCAGGGCTTATATGATTGTCTCAGTATAAAATATCAGGATGAGTTCTAATGAAGCTTAGTAGATGATTTCCTTATTTTCTGAATACTACTTCATTTGAACCTGATCTGACAAAAAGGCATAGAATTCAAAGGGTTTGTTAGCAGGAGAATCAGACAGGGAGCTGCAGGCTATGGAGCCAGTCAGAGGAACTGCCTTCCTGCTCATCACCAGCTGCAGCATCTCTTGCTTGGTCTGCACATGAGGATAAAGACTAAGACTAAATTATCTGCAAAGCTTTTCAACAACTAATTGATCTTCATTTTAATACTAACACTTGGGTTACAATATAAGTTATCAGATATCTCAAAATCTTAATTTAAATGACAAAATATCCCATTTGTATTCCTCATAAAATAAATGGTAACTCTCTAAACAGTCTAATGTTTCTGCTTGGTATGTTTCTCATATTGGTTTGGCTTTTCCCTTCCCTTCCCTTCCCTTCCCTTCCCTTCCCTTCCCTTCCCTTCCCTTCCCTTCCCTTCCCTTCCCTTCCCTTCCCTTGTTCAAGCTGGATCTTGTGATATTCAGTGTATTACAGCCAGTGCTACAGCATTTCCTAATGCTAAATGTAAGAGCTGATTGGGACATTGGGAAATATTTTGGAGCTCTGCAGATATAACAGTCTCTTGGTTTTATTTTTTTCTTTGTTGTTCCTTTACTCCACAGAGAATATGGTAAAAAGTACTGTGGTAAATGATCTTCACACTTTTTTTTTTTTTTTTCTGTGTAATACTTTGTATCTGGTGCAAATAACCAAAAGTAAAATATTAACTCTCTAGGTTCCACCTTGCTTCTCAAAAACTTCTGGTCATGATTTCTAGTGCATCTACATGCCTCCAGGGCTGAGCTAGCAGAGACGGCTCTGAGTCAGCTTCACACTAACTAGGTATGTTCACTTTACAACTGTTGCATAAAATACCCCAGCACCGTAAATTTGCATGCACAGAGGGCTGTGATTTGAAAATCAGCTTGGATAGCTCTCTGATATGTATCTATCCACATGTTTGCTTCAGAAAGGTATCTGCTATTTAGCACAGAAGCAGGGAATAAAAATAGCACAAGGTATTTTTTATTTACTCTCCTTTGATTTCCATATGCAGCTTGTCACTGTAGTATCTGAGCATGTCATCTATGTCCAGATCTTCTAGATGTAATTTTCTGTGCACGCAATAAATGCAAAAGCAGTGCAATTTTTATTATAATTTATTAATTATTTGTGTGCAGTGATATATGGTCTATTGGCATTATGGCAGGCAATCTACATTAATAAGCAGAATGACCTTCCTAGATTTCCAGTCTTCAAGAACACAATTCAGTTGTAATTTTCATAAATCCTTCCAAACAGCTTCATTTTTGAGAGCAATCCCATTGACACTACATTTTAGCCTATGTCTCTACAATTAGATCTGTCTATGTTGCTCTTTTGGCTGAATGTGTTTAGCCAAAACATACACTGCAAATTTTAAAGATAATACCAGGAAAGACAAAAGAAAAAAATATTC
The DNA here is from genome assembly GCF_000700745.2 of Antrostomus carolinensis. Classification (NCBI taxonomy): domain Eukaryota; kingdom Metazoa; phylum Chordata; class Aves; order Caprimulgiformes; family Caprimulgidae; genus Antrostomus; species Antrostomus carolinensis. The sequence goes on from NW_010288101.1 coordinate 35,410, forward strand.
TCAGTTGGTATATATGAGTGTAGGCAAACATGCCTGAAAACAGATTATGAAAAGAGTAATTTAGATACTCTTTTAAAGTAATTAAGCAACTAGGAGAGTTAACTCAATTGAAAGACAATATCCTTATTAAGGGAGAACAAGATAATGGAATATATTGAAGTGGATGACACTTTCCAGAAAGAATAAGCTATTTCTGAGGTCCCTAAATTGAATTTCAATTGTTATCCATTTTCTTATCTAAGCTTGTATATGCATGCCTGGTATAAGTATATGTATTCTGAATTCCATCCTCTCTTAATGTATTGATTTTCCCTCCCACTGAGCTGGCTTGGTAATATATTTGTACTGCTAATATACAGCAAAGCTGCCTCACGTACATGCTGGTCAGTGAGAACTGCATCATGTGCCTGTTTGGGGAAAAGAAAGATGTACAGCCCTGAGGTACTGATACTTGCTAATCTTTCATCCTCTGTTGGGCTCACATCCTCCTGCTGATTTCCATGGCGTAGAAATACACTTTTGTAGTCACAACGGAGCTCATTAACCCAGTAATTGCTTTTTTGCTGGCTGTTCCCCTCCATTGGTCTGCTCCTGTGTACAGGCAGGGTCTGGGCGAGCACCTGGAGGTGGGCTAGAGGGAGTGACCTGCGGGGACAGTTCATAAGCCAGATACTCTCTGGTGCCAGGGAAGCCCCGGGTGAGGATTTTGGAGGAAAAGGCAGCAGCCCAGACGCTGCAGGACACAGCCAGTGCACTAGCACTCCATTGCTTATACTTTTTTCATCTGCACCTGAGTGAATGAGGAAGGCAGAAGCAAACTGACGTGTCCAGAAGCTGGTCACAGCTGCTACTTCAGGCTAATGAGCCTGGCTAGCCAGACACGTACAGGCAGGAACAGGGGAAAATGGACTTTGCCAGAAGTCACTGAGCAGCTCTCATGAGGACGGCTCTGCCCAAGCAGCCCAGGGAGCTGGTGCCAAGTCAAGGCCTGGCTCTGGGAGGAGATGGCGGCCTCCCTGCAGCCACCACCTCTGCCCGCCCTCACACTGGGTCAGAGAGAGCTGCTGTACCCAGCTCTGCCAAAACAGGCCTTCAAGGAGGGAGTGAGGGAGGTCAGGGTCTCCCTGAGAGCCTTTTCGTGGGGTTTCCCTCCCTCCTGCCGCGCAGGCCACAGGAGTGACTCCCCTTCACGTGGCAGGACTTGGAGGCACTTGCGCATCGTCCTGGCCTCCATCCACCTGCTACCCGTGGCAAGTGCTTGCCTCATCCCGGCCAACCAGCCCATGGAACCTCACAGCTGAATGTGGCAAATCCAGTGCAACATCCGGGACATGGGTTTTGGCCCCATGTGAGGGTTTTCAACAGTAGGACGTACCCCAAATCTTTCCTCATCCAGAGCTACACCTAAGCTCCCCTGAACTCAAGGAGAACCTCCTTTTCCGGAATGGATTTGGAGACAGCCCTCCCAGAGGGCTACTGACTAAATTTGCTGAGTTGCATGGGTGAACACAAAGGCACTTTTGAACCAAGAGAGAGACATATTAATAGGTGAAGGAAATTGTGTTCTCTTTGCTGTTTTCTTTTTTTAATGTAATTTTTCCCACATAAAAATGTTGCACTTTGAAGAAAAAGAGCACTATCAAATGCAGTTAGCTGTGGTTCAGGCACTCTGCCTTTCCTTTGTCATCAAAAACATTTACAAAATATTCACATTTTAAAACTCCTTTGTTTCCTTTTCTGCAAGTTACTGATTTTGTTTTGTCACCGCCTATGTACAAGATAACTCTGAGTGTTTCTTTTTACTAAATCTTCATTCAAATCAAATATTTTTAATACAGAAAGTGTTAAAACAGTCTGTATGTTCTTAATAATGGATTAACTGTATTTTGGTATTTCCTTTAACTTTCATCAGTTTTGGTTAAGCTGTTCACCCTGAGGGCACTGCATCCGACAGCCAGGTGCGGTACATTCCTACTTACTTCTACCCCTCCCCGTCTCCTGTCGCTTCACATTGTGCAAGATAAACCACACTGAATGAATTCTCCAGTGCTATTTTCTTTCCATCTAAATGCACATCTTGACTTACTAGATTAAAGTAATGTGCTTACTGACACCTAAGTAGTTGGGTATATGAACCAACATTAATTATCTTCACTGACATGAAGCCCATCGGTGCCAAGGACAGGTGACAGTCAACATTTTCTGTGTGTCTTGTGCTAGGAAACCAAAAAGGAATAGAGGATTTACTTATTTAAATTCAGTGCAAAAGCATTTTTCTCTGCCTGTGACCACTTTCATTAAATCAATCCTAATCTTTCAACAATGATTTGAATGCCATTATGCAAATAAGAAACTGCATTTTAGACTTGCAGAAATGATAACACCTATACAAAGATTTCTGAGGCTCTTTAGTAGTGGCAATAGCTGAACTTCATAAACACCAATTTATAAGTATTGCATTCAGTGATAATGATTTTTTTCTGGGAGGGTGGCCACTTTTAAAGCTAGATCTCAAAGCTGAGAACTAATGAAATGTTTAATATTCTGGAATAATTCACCTCTGTACATCAGAATGTTGTAAAAAGGCTCCCATCTGATGACGCCTGTAGCTGGCACAGTACGCTCTGCATTTATCACAGTGCTCCAGATAATATTAGTATTTAATGACTGGGCGCTGATAAGCTGAAACTGGATGAATAGACTGTCTTCCATCTCATTCTGCTTAAGGTGACATGAACTTTCATTTATGTCACAGCCACTTGCAGCTGTTCAGATACACTCTAAAAACGCTGAAAGGACTACTCTATCAATCTACAACTGAATGAATGACCATAAGAATGAGTCTGTTGTCTTACTGTCTTTGGATTGCTTTAATAAAAGCATTTGTATTCCAGGAAGGAGGCAAGAATATAATTAATCATTGACACAACTGAATAGGCACATTGTTTAAGTGATTCATTAGGAAGCAATTTCAAGAATATTTATTTTGATGATATACATTTTATAATTCATTAGCAATGTAATAAAGTGAACCCTCAAAAGAATCCATTTCCTATTTTTATATCTTTGAATTAAATATAACTGCATCCTTGCTATCAGAGACTTCGAAAAGCTTTGTGTCTGAAGCAAAACACAAGAACAGGGATCGTGAGGGATATGCTTAGTAATACTGGGAACCTGTATTTACAGGGCTGAAGTCCTTTTTGTATTGATAACCACAATTCAAAACCGAAATATGATATACATGGTGAAATTCAGCCCCACAATTTAGTGTTACTGGTAACAACCTCAGCACTTAAGTCTAGAACTAAATGAGTGGAACTACAAGCAAGAACAGATATTTGCAATGACTTTTTCCACACTCCAGGTGCGTTTCAATGTGTGCAGAACATGGGCAGGAGGTGGGAAACAGCAATGCAGAATTCCTCACACTGCCATGTCACTCTTCTGTACCTACATGGAGTTAGGGCTATACTACAGCAGCCTGGTATGCTATGCGATTTTTCTCTCTTTGAATGCTTCAAGATAAAAAGATTGGTTTGAAGAGGAGGCTTCTTGACAAATACTTGAGCAGTATTTCTTAAACTCCATGAGCCTTCATGGCAAGTCAGCCCACTAGGGCTTACTTTGGTTCTGTTCACTGCTAGGGCTCAATGACATGCACTACCCATAGTTTCCACCTGCAATTAATCTAACACTTTTTTGTAGGTGCATTTTCCTAACGCCAAGAATGAGTGTTACAGTGGATGAAACAAGACCTAAATAGTACAGTATGCTAGTCAACTCAAATTGGGGCAATTTTTAGTTAGTTCAAACTTGTTTTTAAGAAGAAGACGGGCTCCCCCAGCCAAACAGACCTCCTGCATTGGCCAGCACACCTGGTCATCTGGATCTTTCTAAGCAAAGATAATAATTTATTTAAAAGATCTTTATCTATTCTTAATGAGAGTGCTTGTGAAAATAGCTTGATTGGTAAAAACTGAGACAGAAGGCTTCTGAGAAGAGATGAAGGGAGAGCTGGAAGAAAGTGAAAAAGCAAAATGAGCAGTGAGAGTATAAAGTTAAAAATAAGAAGTGTAAATTTAAAAGGTATTGAAAAAATATATAACTACTAAGATATTTGACATGGAAGCTTAAACTGGTCCTTACAGGTTTCCTTCCTTTTTCTAACAACATCTAGCAGGAGGTTGATGATAACTCAGAACTTCATCAAGAGAGAGTATCAGATACTGATACCAGAAACTATCTCCATGCCTGAAGAGTCTTTAAACATTTGTGATGGAAAGCATCTGCTTTATTCACCTGACTATAACATAACCTTCTCATTTTTGCAGTTGATGTCTTCCATAGTTACATAATGCCATCCGAGCAGCTGGAGGTCTAGAACAATTCAAATCTACATAATTTTTTTCGCCATACAGGCATTTACCATGCTATATTTGCCAGCTTCTGAGCACCTGGACATACTCAGCATCCGTGGATCGTATCTGAGTGAGGCAGAGATGCCATGGGGCAGTGGTTTTGGCACACAGTCCAGCTTTAGTACTAGTTTCCAGATTCGTTTCTGCACCTGGCCACATGCAGAAACCACAGAAGGGATCCCTCTACAAACCTAAAGCCAGGAAAGCACTCACTGAGTGAATTTAAACATTTCCTCCAGCAGCAGCCACAGACTGGGATTTGCATATTTTTATTACAGCTAAATCCTACGTTCGGTACTTCTTCTACCTCTTTCACCTGCTGGTGTCTGAAATGAGATCAGGTTGGGAAGAGCCAGCTTCCAGAAGGAGAAGGCTCCTTCTCTGTGGTCAGGCTGCTTCAGGGAGCAAAGTCACTCAGTCAGGGAACTGTATCCCCCACACCCTGGCTTATGGAAACCTGGGAGGAGAAGCAGCTAAGGCTCTCCACCTTAACTGCAGCTGAGGATACTAAATTCCAAGTCTATTATCTGAAAGCCTTTAAAAGTTAAAAGATGAAAACTTAAATGTACTATTTAGCATTCTATTTGACTGCTGCATTAAAAAAAGCCATGTGCCTAAATTAAAACTATTTTATCTGTACCTGACAGGGAATGCTGTTAATTGAATGACATTTTAAAAAAGGTCTCCAATTTGAATTTTGCTCAGTTCTGCAGGCTGCATAGGATCTGAACTACGACTTGGTTGATGTCTAGCCTATAAGAGTTGGCAATTAAAACCAGTTTACTACACTAACGCAACCCTGATTCTTCTTACTTCCGTTGTAAAGTTGCAAAGAGAGGAGGGGTTTCTGTAGGAGAAAAAACAAAAGTCTGCTAAAACCTTTTTGAAGTACATAAAGATTTTAATTCTCATTCCAAAATGACTGAGAGCTCCTACACAAGAGCCCTCTTGCAACTACCTGGGAAGTACAATATTACATCCACAGAGGAAAAGCACACTGCTTCTTAAAGAGGTAATTCATCATGTCACCTGCTACCATATTCCCCTGCTTCATAACTTATTTTTATTGACCAAGGACAATGCAGGCAAAGAAAAATGCATTAGAGATTTATTAAACATTTAAAAAGTCTAAGAAAATATAAAAAAATCTCCTCTCCCCTTAAACACAGTTATTGATAACTTCTCCTAGAGTACAGCATGATGGAAGAAACACCATTACTTTACCAGAGATAACGGAGAAGGCAACCACCTGGTGTTGTAAGTCCCTGCTTAAGCGGTTCCTGAGGAAATAGAAGGGGCTGTTTTCTAAACAATGAAATCATGCACAGAGCTTTTCTCTTCCTCTTTCTTTTCTGCCCTGACTGCAGCAACACTGCAAGTGGTGTCTGGAGGCAGGGCTGTCAAGAAGCCGACAGCAAGGCAAGCTGCATGTTTTATGGAGCTGTCAGACTTCTTCTCATAGGATGAACCATGCCCAGAAACAGGTGCATCTAAGGTACTCCCGTAAATCTAATAGCAGGTATGAGAAGAGAGCTGTTTACAACCAGTCAGAAACTCACGCTGTCCAGTTTCACAGCTGAACAGTGGGACTGGCTCAATGACGCCAGTTCTGGTGTTCAGGTTCCTGTCCAATGACGCCAGTTCTGGTGTTCAGGTTCCTGTCCAGCCCAAATCTTGCACTTTTTGCTGCCCCTCCCTAGCTGGCCCTTGCTGGCTTCTCGGTCAGGTGCCTTCCCAGCCTCCATGTAGGGCATTTGCACAGCTGAGCCTCTACCTTGACCCAGGGCCACAAAGTCCCCTACAGCTTTTCAGCTGTATTTGGAGGGACACTGCAAACACCTTTAAATGTTTAATTAACTACAAGACCCTTAATACCTACTTGATTAGATTTATAAAAAGACTTTTTTTCACTCAAAAATGATAATATAAGTATACTGCAATCAGATAATGAAGTTTCAAGTATGTGTAACTCAGGATAGCTTTGGGTTAAACTGTTCTGGCTGTTTGCTTTCTCAAATTTTAGGAGAATTAATTATTCCAAAAGTTTATGTATCTTCTTCCCTGGTAAATATACAGCTAGAAATCTTTGGGGAAAACAAAACAAAAATCACTTGGGAGAGCAAGTTCACAAATGTGTTAAGAAAAGCTCTAATTCCTCTATCTAGAGCATGACAGGTTGCCTTGTCCTTTTACTTCTGGGGAAGTTCTTGTCAGTGCATTGCTCTGCTGCACAATGAGCGTGTCAGGCTACTGTGAGACCTCAGATCCGGCCACTGGCAGGCACGGGAGAGGCTCCAGACTTACTAGTTAAAAGATATTATTGCTCATGCTCCAGCAGCTGTAGAAACAGGAGCTGTGCATTTAGTATGCTGTGATTTTTTTTGTATGTGAGCAACTTGTAAGGCTATCTCCTTCAGTCAATATATTCTCTCTCTCTGAGGCACAAAGCACGGCTAGTATTCTGAAGGGCTCAGGTATGGACACTGTACCGACACTCCTGTGTTCTTGGTGAGGCACATGCTTGTTCTGAAACGAAATAACTAAAGATTGTGTATAAATAGGTGCACTGGTCAAGTAATGAAGGCAACCCTGAAGGCATGTGTCTTCCGAAGAAACATGCTGCTGGGCTGCGCAGGTGAAAGAGCAGAAAATTGCACTTTTATTTCTTCCAAACCAGTAGTTCCAGACAATTTAACCTGAGGCAGCAATACCACA
>NW_010288102.1:0-340 GCF_000700745.2 Antrostomus carolinensis
AGAATTAATAATTTGGCTTAAAAATTCCCAAGTGCTGAGGATTTTATTGGGGGAAGTTTTATTGTTGGGGTTGAATTGTGGAGCTTCCCTCGTGGGAGGGAGGTGGGAGCATCTGCCTGGAGCCCCCCCGAGAGCTTCTGCTGCTGCCAGAGAGCAGGGACAGGGGGGACAGGGGGGTTCAGCCTCAAACCCAGTCACTCAACGTCTCAAACTGGGAATCACTCGCTCTGGAGTTGCTGTTTTTTATATTTTAAGCTATTTCCTGGTGGCTTTTTGTGCCAGAGAGGTGGTTTATTCCCAGCCAGGCTGTGAAGGAAGCTGAGGTGTCTGTCTGTCTGTC
>NW_010288102.1:546-1019 GCF_000700745.2 Antrostomus carolinensis
CAATCAGGAGGGCCACCTTCCACTAGACCAGGTTTCTCAAAGCCTCATCCAACCTGACCTTCAACACTTCCAGGGAGCAGCAACCTGGGCCAGTGTCTCACCACCCTCACAGCAAAGAATTTCTTCCTCACATCTCATCTCCATCTCCCCTCTTCCACTTTCAAGGCATGACCCCTTGTTCTGTCACTCCCTACCCTTGGCCAATGTCCCTCCCCAGCCTTCCTGGAGCCCCTTCATCCCCAGCATCCTCCTGGGAACCTCTGCTGTCCTGATCAGTGAATCTCAAAGCTGAGCCCCTCGGTGCTGTGACAGCAGCGGGTGGGAAACCTCTGCCCTGCAAAAAAAACATGGGAGAGATGAAGTTTCTGAGCCTCTGTGATGATTTAACTTGGGATAATTAATGAGATGCAGGGATAATTTAACAAGACTCACCCCCCCTTCCCTCACCCACCCAGGGAACAGCGGGGAGAACT
>NW_010288102.1:1645-2779 GCF_000700745.2 Antrostomus carolinensis
TTAAAAGGGAAATTCCCATTTTTCAGTCCATCAGGAAACAGCTTTTGGGGCGGGCAGGGAGGGATGGCGATGGGGCACACGCAGGGCTGTGCTTATCCCTGTGCTGTCTGTCATTCCACAAAATGAGGGATAAAATCCATGTGTCTGGGTTGTCCTGAGGTAAATTTTGGGTTGTCCTGAGGTAAATTTTGGGTTGTCCTGAGATCAATTTTGGGTTGTCCTGAGGTAAATTTTGGGTTGTCCTGAGGTAAATTTTGTGTTGTCCTGAGGTAAATCTCAGCAGAGCTCTGGGCCGAGCGCGTCGCTGCCGAACCGTTAACGACGGAGCTGCTGGAGATCCCGAGCAGTTGGGTTTGGCTGCTTAGAGCTCAACCTGTCATCAAGGATTTAATTTACAATTATCAAGGTGTTTAATCAGCTGGAGCCTTTCTATTCCCTGTGTTGTTTTATGAGCAGGAAAAAATAATGAGGAATTGAGATTCCAAAGTTTCCTCAGAGTTTCACTAAAGCTCCTGCCTGTTCCACACCTGCCCCCAGCGAGCGGCCGCGCTCTCAACCCTCCTCACATTTATTTCCCAGTTATTTCAACTTGTTCTACTGGATGTTGGGAAACAAATACTGAGGTTGGAGCTGTGGGAAAGGTGAGATGAGATCCCACACATCCCAGATCCTCAGCCCTCGTGCCTCTGCCTGGTGCTGTGCGTGGCAGATGCCGGACAGGGTCATTTTTTGGTGGCCAAAATACCCTGGAGCCGCACGACACGAGCTGGGGGTTGGGTTTGTAGCTTGGAACTGAAGTCAGCAGCTGTGTGTTCTCCGTCCTCAGGATGTTCTCCTTCCCTCCTGCCCAGATTTAGGGCTTAAGGAGATTTCCAGCTCGCAGCAGGGCGTGTGGTGTGTGTGGCTGGAGATCCTCCCGCCTCCGCTACGGGGAACAAGCAGTTACAGGGTTTGTGTTGCAGGTGACAGCAGCTTCTGTGGGGTTTTTTTTAGAGGGAAATGTTTCTCTGGGGATCTCTAGAAATATAACGAGCAGCAGAGAGGTCTGGAGAAGTGAGAGAGCCGGGAAATCACCGACTGTGTGAATTCTAACAAGGGCAAGAGCTGGATTTTGCACCTGGGACACGGCAGCCC
>NW_010288103.1:0-3328 GCF_000700745.2 Antrostomus carolinensis
GCACCGGTCCCAACACCGACCCCTGAGGGATCGGTGTTCTTAACCCTTCTTAACAATTACCTCATTACACTTATCAGAAATTATTTTTATCTTCAGCAAAAAAAGCCATCAGCCCCCCACTCCTCAGTGTCAGCATTGCCTGCAAGACACTCGGTTCCAACAATGAAATTACTGAGTCACCTCAGGGACAGTACTTCTGCAAATGGAGAATGGTACATGGCTGAGGAGGGCACTTATTTTATGGCTTGTCTCAGGGCTAGGTAGCACTTCTATAGCCTTTCTACTCCCTTGGGGTGTGGTTTAGAAAAAAAGAAGAAGCAGGACTATATGGAGACTGCGCAGTGTGAGTAAAGAGGCTTGCCTTTTCCAGAACATCTTTGAAGGACAAAGCAGAGAGCAGGGAGAATGGCTTCAGAGCAGAGAATTAATTCCTAACATCATCTAAATGAAACAGGCTTCTCCTCATTTATGTTGTCAGGATATTAATGGCTTTTAAAACAGGTTAATCCAAGAAGTAACCAAGTGAAAAGAGAGGACTGTCATTGCTGCTAGTCCTTTTATCCTCCTATTTCTGTCTCTCTGACTACAAGCCGTTTCCTGCCAGCTGGAGGAGATGTGTCAGCTGGTGCTGGACCATGACTCACGGGGACTCAGCCTGCAATAGGCTGGGCAAGGCCTTGGTAGCCTCAGAGACCAAGTTAAAATTCTTCCATCACAGGAGAGAAAAATTGCTGGAAGACATCCCTGACCAAGGCATCGCTCCACCCTTTCCCTGTCTGAAATACCACAGGAGAGAAACCCAGGGGAAAGAGAAACCCTGAGGATCCCATGGCAGAAGACCCTCCTTGGGACTGTTCACTGACAAGGATGGGGCTTTCTTGTGTGCTACATGGATAACAGGCACAGGAAAATGACTAAAATGACTGGCACCCAGTTAGAAAGCCACTCGTTCTCCAGCACTGAAGGCCTAATGCTGAAAGATGACTAGTTGGCATCAGACAACAGTGATGCCCAAGTCACTTTTTTCCCTCAGCCTCAGACAATACAAAAATATTTTAAAATATTTTTTGTCACTCAAAAAAACCAAACAGTGCCCAAATAAGTAGCATTTACACACATGTAAGTGTGTCAGCTAGTGAGCTTTGCTTCATTTTCTTCCACTTTCTGGAATAAGACTTCTGGAAAATATTGGCAACTTTTACATGAAATTTGAGTTATAAGAAAAAAACAAACACACCCAACAGTGAATTTGATAATAGAATGATTATTCTGTGACTCACCCCTATAAGTATAACAACTGAGAGTTTATAAAGTATTCACTTGAGCTCTGGGCTGCCCACCTACACTCAATTTCCTTTGACTGTGGAATGTCCTTTGGCAGCCTTGCAGCTAACTGATACCCAGGAGTGTGAGAAAAACACTACAACTTGTGCAGTATTATTGGTCTAAATGCTATGGGCTCACATTTCAGCCAGCTAGCACAAGGTTACTTGTAAAACACAACCACACCTTGTGAGAGACAAGAATTCGTAGGGCCATGGCTGGAAATGGTGTGTTCAGATAGAAAAGAGGTGAATACATTAAAACTGATAGATGATAGATAGATAGATAGATAGATAGATAGATAGATAGATAGATAGATAGATATTACACCAAAAAGCATTTTCAAACTTTTCTGTTTCTGACACAGCCTTTTGGCTCACAAGCCAAGCAGCATGCTAGTTAAAGAGGATTCTGACTGGCTGCACACCATGCATGTGGTCACATGCAAGTGTTGATGGAAATATTGCTCCTTAACTCAGCCACCCATCTGCATTACTGGAGTGCCATGCCTCATGTACATCCACAGCTCCTACATCATGCTCCCCAGTGGAGCTGTGACCACCCTGGAGAAATTCTTTGCTGGACATTCAACACACTTCTGTTGCACATTGAGCTTCCCTGTGAGAGTGAGCGGAGGTTGCTGTAACAGCATTGTCCTTCACTTTGGCATCCTTCTTTAGCTGGTGGTGTACAGGCCATCCTGGAGAAGAGACCTGTGTTCAGCCTGTTGTGACCCTCCTGAGATCAGAGGTGGCCCTCACAGTTATTCAAAATAAGCATACTTGTATGTAGTTCTCAGTCTTTGGTGTTCACTGAGGCTATCCCATACCCTTTAGGCAATTCAGTCCTTCTACATGCAGCTTTCTCTGGAATCTCTTCTAAGCTTCTCCACTCCAGAGGCAAAGGCTTCTCTTCTCCTTGTCCTGCCAGCCTGGTGCTGTCTTTAGTCTGTCTCAGTCACAGCAATGACATTAATGCTAAATGTTTGTTCTTTCACCTCTTTCGTGGTGAGAGGAATAGGTATTCTGCTTTACTTGATACACAGCTAAGCACTTCATCAAAAGCAGTTCCACACTCATTGACCAGAAGTCCTAAGAAGTGGTAGAAGGTTTCCCCACCTGTGACAGCACTCTTGCATTTTGTCAAAATTGTGGACCCATCCAAAGAGAAACAGTCTTCTTATTCCAGTGGCTGCTGGACTGGCCTGAACTCACCAGTATCTAGTAAAATCCCAAGCAACAGCATCTCAGAAAGGACACACAACAATATCAGCATGAAAAATTCCAAGCTAGGGACATTGTAAAGTCAGAACAAACAATTTGTAGGAGAGCACTGCAGCAGAGTATTTTAGCACTGGAGAGACTGGAGCAGCAGGCCAGTAACACCCACCTGGCACACTCAGTGGCTTATTTGACTTTAAGGAAAAACAAAGGTTTAATTCTAACTTTGGGCACATTAAAGTGCTGACTGATTCTTCATTTAGGTAGACATTGGGCTTCTCACTTGTTTCTTAGCCATTCGAAATAAAAAACTCAGTTATTTGTTTTGTTTTTAAAAGAATCAATAGGATTCCAATACTCTTTTTTTTTTTTTTTTTTTTTTCCCCTCACCTCACCAGGATAATCATAATCATAAAGGTCTATCTGGAAATCTGCAAACAGGAAGCATGATTGGAACGAGTAGGCTTGATGTTGCTGCTAACCTGCTCTGTGAGCATCTCCTCTCTACTTCTCCCCCTTCTTCTCTGTATATGGATAGAGAAAAGGAATTTCTCAGAGCTTGTAGAGCAGATAGGATTTTTTCGCTGTGATCTCTAAGCTAAAGACTAGCACAACTTCAACCCCACCCCAATCATGCAAAAAACCCTGTCTCGTTGGCTGAGAGTAGACCTCTGTGCCAAAGCTGTCATGCACTGAAAAGGAACCTGCACTGCAAGTGTGTAGGGTTAGGGTATGCATCTGCTCCTGGCATGGTAGCTGGCTCCAAAGCAGCCCTTGCTCAGCAG
>NW_010288103.1:3366-13587 GCF_000700745.2 Antrostomus carolinensis
CGTCACAGCCACATCCTCTGCTGAAATAAACTCAAAACTAGTACGGGTAAATAAACACCAGCCTGCTGGGTCCACCCATTCGCTTCAACACATTCAGTTGCAGCTACAACAAAGCATTAGCTGCTTTCTGAGTGGAGGGGAAATCAATATTTTTCCCGCGCAGCATTCATTAAAAGCAACAGGTAAAGAGCCAGATATATGTCAGCAAACCAAACAATTGCATGGGCCTGATCCAAAATCCCCTGAAAGCAGTGGAAAGACTCCCACTGACTTCAAAAAGGCCCTGCCTGGCTAGCAAAGTGAAATGTTACAGGGAATGTTATACATTTTAGTTTATTTCCTTTATGGAACTGAATTCCACCTTTTCTATGCATGCCAGCAAACCTTCCCATGCACACACCTTTTTTTTTCCTTATCTCTTCCGTTCCTGCTTTGACAAAAGGCTGATATCACTTGATTATTTTTCAGTTCTGTAGCTTAGTCGTGACTGCCATTTGCTCCCACAAAGCAAACCAGAGAGCCCTCCTCTGTTCCAGGAACCTCTGTGACAGCCAGACAGTGGGGAGGAATCATAGAATCGTTTTGGTTGGAAAAGACCTTTAAGATCATCAAATCCAACTGTAAACCTAACACTGCTGAGTCCACCACTAAACCATGTCCCTAAACACCCAGACATCTACATGTCTTTTAAATATCTCCAGGGATGGCGACTCAACCACTTCCCTGGACAGCCTGTTCCAGTGCTTGACAACCCTTTCAGTGAAGAAGTTTTTCCTACTATCCAGTCTAAACCTTCCCTGGTGCAACTTGAGGCCCTTACCTCTTGTCCTTTCACTTCTTACTTAGGAGAAGAGACCAACATCCACCTCACTACACCCTCCTTTCAGGTAGTCGTAGAGAGCAAGAAAGTCTTCCCTCAGACTCTTTTTCTCCAGTCTAAACAACCCCAGCTCCCTCAACTGCTCCTCATAAGACTTGTTCTTCAGCCCCTTCACCAGCTTCATTGCCCTTCTTCGCACACGCTCCAGCACCTCATTGTCCTTCTTGTAGTGAGGGGCCCAAAACTGAACACAATACTTGAGGTGCAGCCTCACCAGTGCCCAGTACTGGGGGAGGATCACTGCCCTACTCCTGCTGGCCACACTGTTTCTGATACAAGCCAGGATGCTGTTGGCCTTTTTGGCCACCTGTGCGCACTGCTGGCTCATGTTCAGCCAACTGTCAACCAACATACCCAGGCCCTTTTCTGTCGGGCAGCTTTCCAGCCACTTCTCCCCAAGCCTGGAGCACTGCATGGAGTTGTGAGAGCAGGCCACCAAGCTGTATAGTGAGGAAGGTGTGGTCCTGGTACTCCACACTCACCAATTCACCTGCTCCACCAGCATTGAAATTGCTTGTCTCTTGCAAGGCTAGAGGGCAACCTTGCTCCTGGGAAGAGGGCTCACCTGCCTCTCAGCATCTGCACAGACTTTGTGTTACTTTGGTTTTGCATGAAAATCAGGCTTTCTGTTTGCTTTTTAGTGATGCTTTGTATTTTGAGACTACAAAACCGTACATCAGGGCACTTTGCACAGTGTTACTTTCTTTACTAAAGGACAAATTACAGATCTCTCACTTTTCAGCTTAATTTCTTCCCTTCTCCAGAACCCAAATAACTAAGGACTTGACAAACCCAGGGATGGTCTTGACATCTGTACTTATGACATGGGAATGGAGCTACAGTGTTCAACAGCAACAACTGCCACGGTGTTTACATAAGGAATTGAACAGATCACCTTCTCCCATCCCAACCTCTGTCAGAGCAATGAGCTCAGCAACAGTCAATAGGCTGCCCGTTATCTCTGGTGTTTCAGTCAACTCTAAAGACAGTGTTAGTGGTCTGAAACATAAAAAGTAACAATAATAGACTATCATATCAGTGTTCTGCTTCACTGAAGCTAACCAGACCTGTTCCAGAACAAGCAATATAATTTTGCATGGGGATTATATTACCCAAGGGCATTAAATACTCTGTGTGTGTGGGGTGTGTGGGGAGTGTGTGGGGGGTGGGGAAGCACCCAACCACCAAACCACAAACCAACCCTGGAACCATCTACAAAAAAACCATTCTTATAACTTAGGAGTTGCTTTCCCAGTTCACATAAAAAACCAAAAATCTTTATCTCTTTCAAACAAAGAACAGCACCAAACAATTGTCCTGCCTGTGTGGGCACATGCTCATCTGCATATACCTGCACACACTGCACATGTTCCAGGATCACAGGACAGCTAATTCAACAATGGGACATAGGAAAACTATGACAAATGCTGCACTGTGAAGGGCAGCCCATCTGACTGGCAGTGATGTGGGAAGCCAAGCAGTTCCAGTTGTCAGAAACCTTTTGCCTCCTGGAAGGCTGTAAATAAGAGGGCAACTATAATCTTTGGCCTGAAGATTGTGGTGTTGTGATAAACAGAAAAACTAATTAATCAGGAGTATTACGTCTGATTTGTGCAAACTTGTGTCTGAGCAGCTATAAATTATATCACTATACTCAATTACTGGAAACAACATTTCCTGCATAAAACAGTCTCTGCAGTCTGTAGGGAGATCTCCCACTTTCAGATGTACATTAGTTAATCACTGCTTTAATTTTTCCACTTGAAAGGGAAGAATAGAATCTGTGCAGAGCAGGAAGTTCAAAAAGTCTTTCAGTTTGGAATGTTAAACCATTTGACCATCTTTGTGATCTTTAAGGTCATAACAAATAAGCAGAGTAAACAGGCATCTTAAAGATAAAGATACCTTGACTGATGTGGACAACTAACATGGACATGTTCAGTTTTCAGCCATTCCATAAAAATGCTGATTATGTTGAAGCTTATAACAGAAGGTCTCAAAACTCTAAGGTAGACTTTAGCCATTTCTTGAAATGGAACTGAAAACTTTATCTTTCCCATTGAAAAGTTTTAAAGTTATTCCAAAGCAGAGTGGAAACAAAATTTCACACTTCAAAAGTTGTTCCAAAAAAATTGAGGCTGTTTGGAGGCTGTGCCTTAGAATCCAAGTACACCTTCAATGTATATTATCTCCAGGAATTCATTCCGGATTATATATACACGTAGACTCACACATATGTGAGTGTGAGAAATGGCAGGCCTAAGAAAAGCAGCCAAATGGACATCCCTTGAGAATACTTTCTAAAGAATCCTATTGTACATGTGGTCAACAATTGCAGAACATCACTGCACCACAGGTAAAATGTTAGTGTAGAAGCAAGAACTGACTGGATAGCAAGTTGACGCCTCAATACAATCAATGTTACAAAAAGTACTGGCAGAATCAGAAAAATCAGCTGTCATGGTGGCACTTTTTACAGGCCAGAGAGGACACAATGGCAAACTCTGTCCCTTGGCAGTGTGTCAACCAAAGCAACCTCAGGCACAAAAGCTTATCCTGGCTGCTAAGCCTTCTGGTGCGTCCTCCTGGAAAAGGCAAAATGTTCTCTGAGGAACCAGGACAGCAGAAATTAGAGGTACAGTCCACAGAGACATCAACATGAAGGAGGTTGAGAGTAGCAGTGAAACAGGGTACACTGAAACCTGTGTTTATCTTGACCTCCTCAGTACCTGAAAGTAAACCCTGTGAAGCACCTCTGCTGTCACTCCTGGGGATCTGGCATTCCTACGTGCTGACGTACTACCTTTAGCTTGAGCTTTGCTGTGTGAGCAGCATTATTGCATTGTGTGAGCCTTTGCTCCAGCTCCACTTCTCTCATCTCAGACTAGCAGAGTCCTCTCCTTCATATCCCAGCACTTTACTGTCATTCACAGCACTAAGGCAAGTGAGACAACAAAACCAATGGACAAGTGGCTATGGCAAAGACTTCATGAACTGAAGGATCCTAGGCCTCTTTCCTCTCTCCTATGGTTTGCACTACTTGTAATCCCAGTGATTTATATCAAGTTACTCTGGCATGACAACTATAATTGGCAGTAGTAGATCCTCTTGGTTGAAATCCCAGGAAGAAAATCTGATTGCCCTTGTCTACTTTGGATTTATCTTCTTCAAACTTCCCAACCTTGTATCTCCAGCATTATCAAGAAGGAAATGTAATGTAGATAACACACTGGCTGCTACTGTATTACCAAAAGCCACTTTAAACAAGAGTATGGGCAGAGGTGGTTGAAAGGCTGATAGCTGGTACACTTTCAGTATTGCTAGCTCTAGAATAGAGGTTGCAGATTTTACTTTAGATCACCAAATGCTGAGGAAACAAATCAACACTGCCACTAGGGCCCATGAATGTTCATTGATACCTTTTGAAGAAAGGAAAAGGCAGAGGTGTGCAGTGAATTAGTAGGGGCAGTGAGCTCCAGTGATTAGTTTCCTCGTATGTTCATTGAAGAAGAGCTGTCAGAATACAGAGTCTGGGGAGAGAGTTGGAGCTGACTAATCCATGCTTAGTGAGGCACCCAGATGTCTGGCTGTTTGAAGTTTGAAAGCATGTAGGCCTGTACCACAGTCGCTGCAGTTAACCTAATTTTAAGGTTTTCTGCAAAACTGACTAGGAATGGACAAGCTACTGGGAAATGAATTATGTAAAAAAAAAAAAAAAATTGCTCTCAGCCATGTCCAAGAAATGACAAGCTCAGCAGGAGTCCCCTTGTTCCTCAGTCAGCTCTGAACCCAAGCACTCTTCTAAACGACACTGATGGCACATGGTACAGAGGGACTTTCCCAGTAGCAGGGACTCACTGAGTCAGACAAGAGCCTCCCCTTTCCTCCCTCCCAGTGTTTTGGGCGAGGAACCTTCGGGAAGGATATGTCTAGTTGGAGCTCCACCTCTTTGTTTTCTAGGGCTGTGGATCCAGCATCTTTCATTAGCCCTGTCATGGCTGACACTCACCCATGTTAAAGTAGAGTAGTGGTAATAAACTGGAGAGCTGTGTAAACAGCATCATCCCATTTAGCAAACAAAGCAAAATTTCAAATACTGTCAGGGAATGACTGCAGCAGCAGTCAAGCTATCACTGGGCATTTATTAATGTTACTTATCTGCCAGACACCAACAAGAGCAGCCAGGGCTAGGTTCAAAGCACCTGTGCTTTTTCTCCACAGTAACCAGTGACACTGTAGCAAATGGCCATGCAAACTTCCCAGGCAATACTCTCCCTGCTACAAGTACTTTGGAAACTTCAATCTCTTATCATCTATTTAGTCAGATCCTTAGTCTTTCCCTCAAGTAGCCTACCATCTGCTGTTAGCAGAGTGCTGCCAACTTCATTGAGTCTGCTTGGGGACTACTTATGTCCACAGGTAGCAGAACTCCATTTGAACACTGTTCAAGTAACTCTACCCATTTTGCAGTGATCATATTGTACCAGCTTGCCCCTCACACATAAATGGAGGGCTGGAAGGCCATCCACCTAGAATTGCTTTAATGTCTCTCGTCATGGGAATACCTTTGAGAGATGCGGAGAAAAGAAAGGGTCATGCTTTCCCCAGAACTGCAAGAGGGTGAAGATAGTTCTTAAGGAAATGAGGGACAGATCATTAACTGGAGTGAAATATCTCATCCATTGCAGATTTGGGAAATAAGGCTCTCCCTTTACCAAAACCCAATAAATAGTCAGTGTTTCTCATTCCATCACTGTTTTTCTCATTATTCAGAGATTAATCAGCAGATCTTCAGACAAATAAGTACACAGAGGAATTTTTTAATAGATAATGAATACCTCAGCCTCCTTGCTGTCCTTTCCTTACCACCAAGCAGACCTCCAGAGGACCAGCCTCCCACAATGCAGCACCTGAGTGTGGACACTTTCCTGTCCCGTCAGTCTCGTGCACTGCCTCGAAGTAACAACAATTGATAACATTTTGTTTACTGCAAGGTAAGACAAGGCAGGACACTGGGAATGCAGAGGTAACCAGGAAGCAGGATGGTTATGCACATTGCACCTTCCTAGCTGCACTCTCCAGCTCTGCAGTGAAATCTCACAGAAGCAGGTGCAAAGAGCAGACTCCTTTCTATGTATGCTTCTTTAAAAGAGCAGCTATGGCGCTTACCTTGTGCTGAAGTTACAAAAGATTTGCTGAAATAACTTCTTCAGTGCAGTGAGATTGTAACATGGACCTCCTCCAGTCGTGACTGAAGGTCCAGATAACCCTTTCTGGGGCTCCAGCTGCCTGCAGTGTGCCATCACTGATCAGTACACAAATACTCTCTACTACAGATGAGCGCTTGATGGGCTTTTATGTAAGGTACTCGGACACATGGAAAGAGACAGTTGGAATTAGCCTGTCTTATCAATGACTGCATATGGAGAAGCCTGATTTTCACTCTGATTCTCACAGATAGGATTTCCATTATTATGCCCTACACAGCCTTAAAATTTGGAGATGAAAAGACAGAGGCTATAGTAGCCCTGTAAACTTTATCACTTAATAAACTCAGTAGCAGATTTCTTTATGAAGCAAAAACTTGCTAGCGTTTAATGTCAAAAAATAAAAATTCCAATTAAAAAATCCCATGGAAATGTAAGAAGCAAACCCACAAAACTCATTTTAGGAAACATCTCAGGACACAAGGCAAGCTGGGAACATCCAGTTTCCATTGATCTCTGAGACAAAAATGAAAGGCTTTAAAAATACAGTACTGCAATCTTCCAGGTGAAAGCCATAGCACTGAACTCCTCTGGAGCTGCATGGCTGTTGCCGCTCACTCACTTCCCTTTCAGCTCCAGTGGGATGGGGAAGGGAATTGGAAGGGTAAAAGTTAGAAAACTCATGGGATGAGATAAAGACAGTTTAAAAAGGGAAACAAAGAAAAGCAAAATTAAAAAAAAAAAAGAAAAGGTGAAGCAAAAAATATCCCCAGAACTGTTCACCACCAGCCAACTGATGACCAGTCAGTTCCCAAGCAACAGCAGCCCTGGCAAACTTCTCCCCTCAGCTTTTATAGCTGAACATGACATCATATGGTATGGAATAACCCTTTGGTCAGTTGGGGTCAGCTGTCCAAGCTGTGTCCCCTCCCAGCTCCTTGTGCAACCCAAGCCTACTCACTGGTGAGGTGATATGAGAAGCAGAAAAGGCCTTGACTGTGTGCAAGCACTGGCCAGCAATAACAAAAATATCCCTGTGTTATCAACACTGATTTCATTACAAATCCAAAACACAGCACCATATGAGCTATGATGAGGAAAATTAACTCTATCCCAGCTAAAACCAGTACAATGGCTTTGATGGGGTAACACAGGGTTGGCAGCATCTTTTACACTCCATTATAAACTAATCTTCACTCACTTCAGAAAATGCTGGGCTAGGAACAGAGGAAATTAATTGACTTTCTGGATATTTATGCCTTTTTGCTTCTGATACTGTATTTAGAGCTGCCTGTGATATGCTTGAATGGCTGCTGACAGGTATGACAGTGTCTCCGATTACAGGAATGTTATCAGTTGAGGCACCACCATCAAATGCTGCACAGTGAGTGCCTGCATCCAGCTGCCCCTCTCTGTCTCTTTCTTCCTTTTCTCTCCCTCTTTCAGTTATTTACCTTTCAGGCTGATTTCAGCAGCGCTGTTCCTCCTCCTATTTTGGAACATATGGTTGATCACTGTCAGCTGCAATTCCTCAAAAATGTAAATGTGCTTCAGAGAAGAGGAAATACGGTATCTGTGACTCATCCATACTTCAGGAAAATTCTCTAGTTCAAGGAGAAAATGAAAAGACAGGCCCTAAAAAAAAATAAAAAAATTGGAGGCCAGAATAACAAAGTTAAACAGGAAGAGATATTGAATACAGTCAACAGGCTTCAAAAGCAGCAAACGTCTGATCCACAAGAGATTAACAATAGGCTGAGAAATTAATTATTCCAGATGTACTGTATATCCTGCACACAAGTGGAATAGCAGACCTCAGCTCACAGAAACATTCAGTCTATTTCGGTTTGCATGAGGAGAGGCCAGCTTCTGACAGACATACTGTGAGCAGCACCTGGCCCCACACAACTCCATCAGCTGCCATGTGAGGCTCGGTATTAGCACCTGGCTCTCTACCAGGAACCCTCTCCCTTGGAAACAATTGTGTTGTGCTGTGGTATTTCCTGTCTGTTTCTCTGGTGTCCCTCACGTTGAGTCACTGAGGTTGGACACGATGGCTTTAAAGGGCCATGAGTTGTGCGTGTGCAGAATCAGTGGGACAAACCCTTGTCATCCTTCCGCTGCTGCTCATAAGCAAGACTTTCAGTCCTATGAAACAATGCCACTGTGTCACTGCCTGCGTTGCAGTGACAGCTCGTACACATCGCTCTCATTCCTGGCCATCCCGAGGACAATAGTTGATGCAGCACATTCACCCTGGGCTTCTGGGCAGCTGCTGGTGGCATTGGGGTGTTCACTCTGCTGGCTTATGCAGCTTTTAGTACTGCTTTTCATGAAAGACATAATTTATTAAATTAGGGCTTGGATGCATGATTCTACCTGCTATGGCATAACTGGAGTTTCAGGTGATACAGAGGAACGTGCACCAGGCTCCACTGTCATGAACAAGAGTGAAGGCAGTCTCATCTCAAAGCAACACAGTACTTCATGTTTCAGGTCCCAATGCATACATCTGCAATCCATGTTTTAACATCTCTGTAATGACCTAATGGCATGGCAGTTGCTGGTGGGCTGGAATTGTTTCCATGGCAGACCGGCGTTGCAACAAAAAAGCGTAACAGGTGGTTGCCTAGGCAGCAAAATATTAGGAACTGCATAATGTCAGTGCAGCGTATGAACAATGGCACCTCTGGAAAGGCTGGATGTTCTCCAGTCATGCCACTGACTTCAGTGTTGGATGCTCCATTTGTACACACCTCTCCTCAGTCCAAAAGTTGCAGTGCCAGTGATGAGATTTCACAGCAAAGATGTGGTCAGTAAATACATATCATTGAGCATTAACAGGCTTAAGGGGAAGCTTTTGCTTTAATGGATTAATCAGCAATAGTATTTTTCAATGCAACTAAAAAGGGACCATCCCCAGGGTATCCTGCTACTGTCCCTTTTACTGAATGCCTAAATAGAAGACTACTGTATTGCTTAAATAAAACTATTTTCCTGCAGAGAAAAATTCAAGCCAGAACAGTTCACATCTGCATTTTGATGCAAGTTTTCACTGACTTTTGATCTAATGTTCATTGTGCTCATTTAAGGTAGAGGCCAGTCTGAGCATCCAGTTCAAATCTTCCCAAATTCGTGTCTATGCCTGTTTTTTTCAACACAAATCCATTTGCAACACTTCCCACTGCCCCCCCTCCCCCAGCCCCAGGAAAAGTACAAATGTACCTTCTCACTACCACAAATTATAAAGCTAAATTTCCTAAGTTTGGGGAATTTAGAGAAGAGCTGACACACCAATAATGTGAGGGAGGAGGCTTCCCCTAGGAAAGGGGATCATGGTGATCATTTACACCACTGCTGGTAACCCACAAAGCAGCATCCTTCCTACTGAGTCACTGTTCTGATCTGGCATAGGCGATCAGTGTACCCACTAGTTTCAGTGCCCAGGGTGCCCTCACTGGCTCCCTGAGCAGCCTTGCCCCAGGGGCAGACCAGCAAAATTAATTTGCAGCTTGGTCCAAAGCCAGGGAAGGCAGTTGCATGACTGTCAGATGATGGGGGATGCAGCTCCATTTTTTCATGAGCTACTTCTTTTTTCCTTTCTTTTTATCTTTCCTCTGTTAGTAACTTGGAGGTCCGCACAGGTCCCAACAGTGGGGCTGTCAAGGGGGTGCACCCAGGGGCAAGGGGTGCAAAGGAAGAATGGGGCGCTGAGGCCAAGGCGGGCAGCCCTAGAGACCTCACTGCAAATACTCCCGAAGTACAACAAACAGGAAAATAGACTGCAGCTGCTACTTCCAGATGAGAAGGTAACAGCTATCAAGGAAGAACACACAAATCACAATGAGAAAAATAATAATAATAATAAATCCAGGCAGCTGCTGTCTTGCTGGCATTGGCTTCACTGACTGTGTCTGTTCCTGAGGGGTAGATCTGCTGGCAGCTTCATGCAAGCACTATGCAGGGTGGCATGTCCAGGCCAGGCAGAAGGTAAGGTGTAAGGGCAGCAGCTTTCAGCAGATGCTGGGAAAAGCCATCCTGCCCTCAGCAACCACCATAGCAGGGGGCTGCAGTGATGTCATTTGTGTATCCATCCTCTGGGTTTCACTGCCCAAGTTTCCTCAAGAACCTACT
>NW_010288103.1:13609-17029 GCF_000700745.2 Antrostomus carolinensis
GCAGCTGGAAGAGAAGTCAGATGCTGCCATCCAGCACACACAGCCATAGCTCATCCCTGCTTACAGGGTTTTCCTCCATGCGTATTTTATGAACTCAGCACTGCTGGGGCAGCAGTTACAAAAGTAAATCAAATATTAGGAATCATTTTGAAAGAGATAGAGAATGAAACAGAAAAAAACCTGCCCATCATTGTATTGATACAGTTTTGGGGGACAAAAGCACTTTTTTTGTACTTTTTGAAGGCCAAAAGACTCAAAGTACTTGAAGATGAGATTAGCTAAGGGTTACTAAAGAGTACCGTGTTAGACTCCAGAAAATAATCTGAAAATAACTAGATATTGGAAGAGAGGAGCATGGTATGCTCTTACCCCAGCCTTATTCCTCCCCATGCTTCTGTCTATGGCACAGTCAGAAACCAAAGGGTGGGGCAGAGGGACCTGAGACCTGAACTGGCACAGCTGTTCCTATGTCCTTATTTTGGCGCATCTGTCACGTGCAACAAACATTCAGTTAATAACCCGACTAGGACAGGCACTTGCCAGAGGTACACAGTGACACACATGTCTGGCAGCATAAAATGGGGATAAAACACCACATTCTTCTAATTCACACAAGCAGAAGCAGCAGAGCAGGTTGTGCAGGATTCAGCTCTCACCCCTGGAAATCTGCTGACACTCATGAATTACTCTTCTAAGAGACCAGAAATCAGGCTGAAGGTGCAAGGCATTGGCAGATTAGATCTAGAGGGTTTCTGAATTACTTGTTCTGCTTCATTCCAACTCTTTGGCAAATTCATCCAAGTTTTGAAAGGTCAAGAAGTCTTGCAATGTTATGTTTGACTAATAGACCACAAAACTTTGTGTTCAGGCTCCTCAATTGTTTGGACACGGTCAGGAGTGTCAGGCTGATTTTTGTTAACTGGAACATGATGTCCAGAACTGGGAGGCTTCCAGTATTGCTACTTTTAGCACTACAAGTGCTACTGAGCCTGGCCTGGCTGCTCTCAAGTAGAAATGCCCTTGTTTCCAGGCTGCACTGCTGGCAGTTGGCCCTGATTTGCTAAAAACAAGTATTTAAAGTCATAGATGGTTCCCCAAAACTTTTCTGCTTCCTGCTTCTTCTTCCAGGGGCCAAGTTTTCCTTATTTATTTTGAAGGATAGTCCCTCCTCTTCTGCCTGCCTGGGCAGTCAGACCTGGGAGGCTCCAGGAATGGAGGTTGCTATGTGGAAGCTTCTTGCCCTTACGCCCTTCCTGATCACTGCTCCCACAACAAGCCAGTATCCCTCTCACATTGCACCACTGTGTTGCTGCTTTTTCCTCCACATCCATTGCTAGGAAGGATGGGTTATAAAAACACTTATGTCACCAGAATACTTTCTGGAG
Source organism: Antrostomus carolinensis (assembly GCF_000700745.2). Classification (NCBI taxonomy): domain Eukaryota; kingdom Metazoa; phylum Chordata; class Aves; order Caprimulgiformes; family Caprimulgidae; genus Antrostomus; species Antrostomus carolinensis. The sequence goes on from NW_010288103.1 coordinate 14,995, forward strand.
AGGTTGGTTTGTTTCATGTTTTTGGCTGGAAAAAGAAGTGGCATGCTGATGGAGGCCTTTTTTTTCCCTTCTCTCTCATGTTATTTGGTATTTTTGTGAAGTCTCAGTTTCTATAAGTATGTACAAGGATCTCAGCTCTCATTTTAAAAAAAACAGTGAGCTGTTTTCCTCATAATTATAAAAAGTGAAGCCTGTATCTCCAAAACCAAGTGGCAAATGACACCCTTTATTTCTGATTCTTGAAATCTTACTATCTTGAAGACAAAATGATGATGTTATCAGTTACAGTAAGGGTTCTGGTTATAATTTTGAATATTTAGAATTGGTAGTGCTGTCTTTGTGATTTCCTGAGCACAGGGAATGGAGGACACAGAAAAATCATTTCAGACAGCCTGGGGCTGAAAGCAGTACAGTCTCTCCTCCAGTTTATCAGCTGCTAGAACAGAATCCTCCTGCATGAATGTGTACTCCTAAGTGAATAGCATACACCAAACCTGAATATTTCAGTTTGCAACTTGAACAACAATCAGAATTCATATTTTGTAACCCATTTCTATTATAGAAGAAAATAAACCTTCCAGAAAATTAGAAAGAAACAACCTTTTTACTGAAAGGCTGACACAGGACACAGGTCTAAGCAGGGCATCTTGGATTATTGAATTTAATCTGACAGGTGCCATTTGTCACTTCCATAATTTGATATGATTATTTTTTAAATTATATGGGTTTCTCTCAGGTCACTTGCTTTGATAGACACCCCAGAATGTCGTTGGATAGTTTGAGAGCTTGCTTATATGCAGCCTCTATTTAACTGTGGCTACCTCATGGTTATTTGATCTTGCGCCACCTTTGCCCTTTAACCTACATAAATCTCCTTCTGTGTAGTGTGTTTATTTCTACATAGCACGCATATGGCTTCTCATCCTTTGCTTTGCTATCTTTGTCTCTTCCTATCTAAAAGACTCTCTCCCCTCCCTTCACTCCTTCCCCCCTTTCTGTCCCCCCATCTTGCCTTTTTCTTCAGCATGTTGGCTGGGGTTGCATGTGATGTCTCCAAAGGAGGGGTTTGGGTTTTTTTCCGTGCTGGCATTACTATTCTTCTAATTCAGCACATTGAAGTTCTGAGGGTTTTAGGAAGGAAAAAGAAGTAATCCCAGTTTATAACATTCAAACATATGATAGCTCAGGACTTAAATCTGAAGTAGTCAAGCAAAGTAAAAGAGAAGAAGCTATCACTTAAGATTCCAACTCATCCATCCACAAAAGGATTTAAAACCTAAGTCCTCCCCAACAGCCAGTGAAGTTTATGGGTAACTGAGCATAGTCTATGTAAACCAGGACAGCACCTGATTTTACACAATACCTTCCAGAGCTAAAGAGTCTTAAAGTTCTTTAAACAGTATCACTTCCCAGATGGCTTCATTTAGCAGATTACACCTATAATTATCAATAAGAGGCATGGAGATGCTTCCTGTAGGGCCTATCTCCTCAGAGGGACTTTACCCAAGTATGTTGAGATGTGCCTAAAACACCTCTGTAGGACTGGCTGTGAGAAACAAACTTTTTTTTTCTGCAGAGACTTGAGCCCATTTCTCTCACCTCCTGCAAGAAGAGTGCCCAGCCTGATAGCTTTTGGGCTATATGATCCACCTCTGCCTCTCTCACTTTACAAAAAGACCAGGAGATGCATTAGCTGGGGGAAAAGCAGTAGGTGCGTGAATGATTCTGTTCCAGTCATGCAGGTATTCTCTCCGTGGGGACAGAGGAAACAGGCAGCCTGGTTACTAGGTCCTGTATTTTGTCCTATGTACCGGTTAATAGGAAATAGCCAAACATGGAACAGGGACCAATTCTAGGTCTCCTCTCCCAAGCACTGTAAGAGTGATGCATTGAGAGTTGCAAAGCTTTATGTTCTTCTGTGGATCTGCTTCTAATTCCCCAGAAATAACAAAAGCATTCATAATATGCTTTTTGTCCTGTCCCATTTCCCTGTTAAATATAAGGGAAGAGAATCATAGAATCATAGAATAGATTG
>NW_010288104.1:0-252 GCF_000700745.2 Antrostomus carolinensis
CCCGGGGAGAGGACCCCCCCGCTCCTCCTCCTCAAACATCCATCCTGTGATGTCCCGACACAGGGAGAAGGTTCCTGCTCCCACCTTGGCTTCTGCCTCCTCTTCAGCCTTCTTCTTCGCCAGCAGCTCCTCCAAGGACAGGGGCTGAGCCTAAAAATGGGGGTCAGACCATCAGCAGCCCCCCCAACGGGGACTTTTTGCCTCACCAGAGCGTTTACCCCCCACCCAGAGCCATTCCCAGCCAAGCCCCCT
>NW_010288105.1:0-8737 GCF_000700745.2 Antrostomus carolinensis
GTCCATCCGTCTGTCCATTCGTCTGTCTGTCCATCCATCCATTCCTCTGTCCATCCGTCTGTCCATCCATCTGTCTGCCCATCTATCCATCCATCCATTTGTCCGTCCGTTTGTCTGTCCATCCATCCGTCCATCTGTCTGTCTGCCCATTTGTCCATCTGTCCATCCATCTGTCTGTCTGTCTGTCCATCCGTCTGTCCATTCGTCTGTCTGTCTATCTGTCTGCCCATCTATCCATCCATCCATCTGTCCGTCCGTTTGTCCATCCATCTGTCCATCTGTCTGTCTGCCCATTTGTCCATCTGTCCATCCATCTGTCTGTCTGTCTGTCCATCTCTCTGTCTGTCTGTCCGGCCTTTAGCAACTGAAGCAGCAGCGGGACAAGCTGCGGCAGTACCAGAAGCGGATCAGCCTGAACCTGGAGCGGGAGCGGGCGCTGGCCAAGCAGCTGCTGACAGAGGGGAGAAAAGAGTGAGTGGGGCCGGGGGGACCCGGGGCCAGCGGGGAGCGGGGGCCAGGGAACGGCTCCTGCTCCTGGGCAGGGACAGTGGCCGAACGGCGGGTGCCACTGAGCTGTGGAGATCCTTGCAGACCATTCATTCAGAAACACAAAGTTCAGTTTATAGTTTTATTGCAGCCACGAGGGACTCCCTGTGTTCCGAGGCTGGTGGTGGAACAGGCCTCCCAGAAGTGGTTCTGTGCCGCAGTGTCCGTGGCACACGCGGTGTCAGTGGCCGTCGCTTACGCCTTGTTTTGAGTGCGTATTGTAAACCATTTGTGCACAGACTTTGTGTTGCTGCAGCACAACTGGCCCAACAAAGTCCTCGTCCACAACAAACAGACCTCAATATTCAAGTACCAGACAATAAATTTCAGGTACCAGACAACTCACCCCAGCACTGGGGGCAGTTCTGGGCACCTCAGGATAAAAATTATCTAAAGCTTCTGGAGAGTGTCCAGAGGAGGGACACAACATTGGGGAAGGGTTTAGAGGGGAAGGGTATGAGGAGAGGCTGAAGTCACTTGGTGTGTTCAGCCTGGAGAAGAGGAGACTGAGAGGAGATCTCCTGGGGGTCTAGAACTTCCTCCCCAGGGGCAGAGGAGGGGCAGGCGCTGATCTCTTCTCTCTGGCCACCAACGAATGCCAGGAGCAGAGGGAATGGCAGGAAGATGTGGCAGGGGAGGGTGAGGTTGGCCATGAGGAAAAGGTTCTTGAGGCAGAGGGTGGTGGAGCACTGGAACAGGCTCCCCAGGGAGGTGCTTATGGCACCAAGCCTGACAAGATTCCAGCAGCATTTGGCCAAGGCCCTCAGGGACATGGTGTGAATGTTGGGATTGTCCTGTGCAGGGACAGGAGTTGGATCCATCATCCTGGTGGGTCCCTTACCACTCACAGCACTCTGTGATTCTATGAAATCTATGATTGATTTGCTCATCCTTATTCTTCCCAGCAGCAGTTCAGAGTTGTCATTTAATTTGCACGTGGGTTTTTTTTTCCTCTTTTGGAAAAAGCACAAAACAAACAGGGCTTTGATGTGAGGCTTTTAGGCTGGTTTGCTTTCATCTGCACTGAGTTTTCCTCCTTCTCTTTTCCTTCAGAAAAGCCTTGCTCTTGCTGAAGAAGAAGCGTTACCAAGAGCAACTTTTAGACAAGACAGAAAACCAAATCAGCAACTTGGAGCGGATGGTAAGTGAGGATGGGTGCTGTGCCCTACCCCTGGCCCTGCCCCTGCCCCTGACCCGCTGCCTGCACTCGGGATGAGTCTTTTTCCAGGGGTGGGTGTTCCTTTTGCCCATGGAATTGCAGTTTAACCAGCAAGTCCTGACAGGGGTTTAGTCCCCTGTCCGAAGGGCAGATGTCTCTGAAATCACACGTGACTCTTCCCTGAAGATCCAGGTGGTGAGCAGGTTTCTGGTCTGTCGTGCAGGTTCCATGTTAAACACGTGCTTTGTAAATTAGTAGAACTTGAGTCAGGGTGTGAACAGCTGCGGGAGGAACTTCCCCGGGCAGCCTCGGTGCCTTGATCCCAGGAATGGACGTGTTTGGTCTGGGGGGGCTGTGGAAACTATGGCCTCAGCTTAGACTGTCAGCGAGAGAATCAGTTCAGGGCTGTTGGAGGTGCCTCTGCAGCCGCCTGTGAGGGCTTTTTTGTGAATGTTTCTTTCTACTGGTACAATTTAATCCTCTGCTCACCAGAGAAGGGCTCTTGACTGATTTCTCCTTGCTGTTTCTCTGGGGATCTTGGCAGTTTGTATCTGGCTGACGATGGGAATGTGACAACCCGTGATGTTTCCCCTTCTCCTTTCTGTTTCAGGTCCAGGATATTGAATTCACCCAGATTGAAATGAAAGTCATTGAGGGTCTGAAAATAGGCAACGAATGTCTGAACAAAATGCATCAGGTACCAGCGTGCTCTTGCCTTGGACTCGGCAGGGTCAGGGTGTTTGTTGCTGTCTCCCCACAGGCCTCGCTCATCGCTGGATTTTTGGTTCTTTTCATCAGGTTATGTCAATAGAAGAAGTGGAAAGAATAATTGGTGAAACCCAGGACGCTGTGGAGTACCAGAGGGTACGTACTGTGTGCGTGAGCAGTTGTGAGCAGAGCCTGCCTGCCATAGAGTTGCTCTGATGTGCACTGGGTTCCCAGCTTCATTTAAGAGGCAGTTGGACTGGGAATTAAATCTCAGTTGCCTGCAGAAAAATTACCTTTGTTAATTTCCTGAGTACCCCTTCACCCCACATTTACATTGTTCTCCTGTGCACATGAAACACACTACAAGCCACACAGCTGTTTTTGGCTGGAATATGTCTTTTCCTCTCTTTTATAGCAAATAGATGAGATCCTGGCTGGCAGCCTGACTGAGGAAGATGAAGATGCCATTCTAGAAGAATTAAACACTATTACTCAGGTAGGACTAACCCGATGTCCTTGTAATTGCTTTAAATCCACATTTTCAGAAAGCTCTTTGTAAGAGGGGAGAAAGTACCTTTTCCATCACTCTTGATAGCTTCTCTTAATTCTGCCAGAGACCAAAATTATACCTATTTATTCCCAGTTGCTGGGTCATCAGAGATCAAGCCAGTCGCTCCACACAGCGGGGTGACTCAGAAATGGGATGCTTTTAAGGGTTGTACTTTATTTGCTGCCTGTTACAGCCAGTTGATCTCTGTTCTTACTGGTTCTCTGTTCCACTTCACCAGTGGAGGATCTTGACAGCCCTGGATCAAGCTCAGATCACGGAACTCAGTGCATGTCGTCACCCCCACCCATCTCTGTGGTGCCTGTGGCTCTTCCAGACACTGGCCTGACTTGGCTCCACTGTAGGAAATGTGCAGCCAGTGGAGACTGAGGTGGAGAGGATCTGCAGCTAGCACTGGTGTGAGGAGACTCCTACCTAGTACAGGGTCCTATTAAGTCTCATTTAATAATAATTTAAAAACCCCTTGTTCTCATTTACTGGGCAGTACTGGTGCCCATAACCCCTCCTGCAGTTCTGGGGACAGGTGGCAGTTTGTGTATGAAATCTCTTAGGTCATCACTCTGTTCCTAGACAGTCTTTGCACAAAACTGCGGTGCAGGAGTCTGTGACCAACCGCCTGGTACGTGGGGTGTGTGTCATGTGTCATCTTTAATGTTCTTACAGGAACAGTTGGAGCTTCCAGAAGTTCCTTCTGAGCCACTCCCAGAGAAGATCCCAGGTATGCTTTCTCTGCAGCTTTGGCTTCTCATGCTTCTCAGTTCCATGCAGTAGTCTGAGACCCTCTCCTGTTGTGAGTATTGTCCTAGGAAATGTGATGGAATATAAACTTTCTGGTGTAAAGCCCCGTTATCTGGGCTGTGCCAGCTTCCCCCACGTGCCTCTGCCAACTCCAGCTGACCCTTTACTGTAAGAGGCCCCAGGGCTCTGGGCTCTTTGCTCAGTCAGTATCTGCTCATTCCTCTTGGAGAGTTCCTTGTTGTTACATCTGCTGTTCTTAAGTCACCTTTGTACCTGCTGTGAGGCTGCCAGCTGCCTCGAACACCCAGCCCATGTTCCGTCGTGAAGCTCCTTGAGGGGCTCCTTCCTTGGCTCTCTGCTTGGCCCAGGCAAGACTTTCTCACACGACACTCAGACTGGTCCCCTGCACGTCATCACAACATGCTGCCATGCAGGAAGAGTTCTTTGTGACCACAGGTACTGGTGTTCACACTGCACAAAACTGGATTCCACTGAGGTTCGCGACGACTCGTAGCTCTTGTGACCGTGCTTCAGGTAACAGCGGTAATTCTGAACCAGCTGGGTGGGGATGGCTGGAGCCCCACAGTTCCAGGGCTGGTGGAGCACGAGCTACATGCCTGTTCACTCCTGAGCAATCCAAAAGCTCAGCACCAGGATTTGTGCAGCTGAGTGTGAAGAGGGAAATGGGAGAAAGCTCCTGAAGCAGAGGGACCAAACGGGCACTGTTGGCCTGGAGAGGAAGGAGCCTTCACAGAGTGTTACCAGGTGTCTGTCCACGCTGAAGAACTGAAGGTGGAGCCTGTCCTTGGAGACACACAGTGAGGCAGAGCCAGACTCAGCTGGGTGCCAGAAGGCAAAAACTGGTAGAAGATCTGTCTCCTGGGACAGCAGAACACAGAACCGTCGGTCGCAGGGGCTGGACTTCCCTGCCTGTGGAAACCAGGAGCTGTGAGGAGCTGTTTCCTCTCTGTGGAATCTGCCCAGGAGAAATCTGGGCTGGTTTCTTTTTAGTGTTTGTTTACTGGTAAACATGGATCAGATGTCATCTTGGTGGTGGGATGGCCAAACAAAATACCAGCTGCTTGTGCTGTGTGGAGCTGGCTGAGCCTCCTTTAGACTCGTGTGGTCAGGCCAAAGGGGTGAGGGAAGAGCCTGTCTACTCACTGCCCTCGATCTGTGTCGCTGGGCTGGTGGCTACTAAAGTGTTGGGTACATTCTCAAACTTTCAGTTCTTCAGGTGCTGTGAAAAAGAAGGGGATACTCAATATGTGGAATTATTTATAACAAATTTTTATTAGTTCAGGTGCTGTGCAAGCATTTGTTGCTCTGCAGAGGAGTGGGTGATGGGTCCTGGTTCTTCCACAGGAGCTGCCTGGAGATTATTTGCATTCTCTGTTTCTGTAACAAGTTTCTTTTTCTTCCACAGAAGCATCACCCGTCAAGAACAGGCCAAAACCAGAACTGGTGGCAGCATCTTAACTCCCACTGCTGGGGATTCTCCCACGTAACTTTCACCCAGGACAGTTTGCCATCCCAGTGTGTGCTGGGAACAAGCAATGCCTTGGCAGCATCCCAGCTGTGCTGGGCGGATTGCGGAGCAGGATTCCCTGTGCAGGGTGGGGAACCTCAGCTGATTATTGCTCTTGTATCAAGATTATTTTCTAGTGCTTTCTTTTTTTTGTAACTTAAATTCTAAACTCACTCAGCTGCGCTGTCTCGGGATTAAACCACGACTCTCCAGCTTCCCAAGCCCGATGCTTTCTTTAGGGTTGATTTTGGTGGCAGATCTGCCTTTGCTCTGACTGAATCCCCGGGAAGCCACGCGCGCCCTCGGAGCGATGGTGTCTTGGAGCCCTGGGCATCGGGCTGGGCGAGAACGAGCCGCTGCCCTCGGGATCCCTCCAGACCACGCTGGTGTCTCTGCTCCTCTCAATCCCGTTGCTTCTCCTCTTCTCATTCCCTTTGTGGAAGGGCTGCTGGTGTCCTGTAAATGAGACTGGCGTGTGTGAGCTCTGAAGGGGTCGGGGCAGCAAGACTGAGCTTCCGCAGGCAGCGACGCTTTGCGCTACGGGTTGAAAACGGTTCTGTCAGCCTTGTGTAAAACCAGCTCACACACGAGGGTGTTCTGCTTGGGCAAAGTTCAGAGGATTTGCTTGGCTTTGTGTTTGCTGGCAGCAGTGCTGATTGGGGGAAAAGCCCGATCTCCTGTGCGAGGTGAAGAGCTGGCTTCTCGCTGGGTGTGAGTCAGAGGTGATCAGCAACGATTCCCCTTCAGATCCCGCTCTGCCTGCCTCTGGTAACCCCTGGTGCTGGGCAAGACCTGGGGTGACAGAAATCTGATGAGCCTCTTACAATTACAGCGAGGAGTCGTCCCTCGTTGGCTCAGCACCATCATCAGACTTTGCCACGTTCAGATGGGCTGAGATTGATTCTGCTGCCGGTTGTCAGCTCGTGGTGATGTCTGTCTCCCTGTAGGGTCAGAGACAGGAAAGGTCAGAGTGGGGTAAACATGAGGCTCGTTCCATACCAGACGTGAGGCACGAAGCTTCTTAACACTCCAAAGACTGCTCAGGACCTAGGCAGAGAGGAGACCAGCTCCTCCTGAGGCCAGTCTGGTGCTTGGTGTGGTGTTACAGTGTGCTCGGGTCAGCACGCCTGATGGAGCACTTGGAAAGCTGCCTGGCCAGCCAGTGACGGGCAGATGTAGCTGTTCTTGGGAGCAAGCTTACTTGCAAGCTTGCAGATGCTCTTCAGGATGCTGCAGATCTTTATTTATTATATTCTTGAAGCCACAACCCTTAAGCCCTGTTTCTGCAACAGCAGAAGGACCCTGAGGGTCCCTTGACTTGTGCTGCCTGCCTTTGGGGTTGTGTGATGTGGTGCTAGACAATAATAAGTAATCCCAGAGCCTGTGCTGCTCTCCAGGCCGTGGTGATGGGCCAGCAGCAGCTCTGTCTTTGAGTCATGTTTTCAGTGTCATCTCTGTTATGTTCCCAAGACCAGCTGAGGGATCCTTGTCCTCCTGTGTGGGGCAGGGCCTGGCACCTCAAGGCGCTTTGGATTTGCTCTGGTTTCAATTCCTCTGCAGTTTTCCCAGCCGAGCCGGGTCCCACCAGCCCTGGCTCCCTGTTTGCTGAGCAGTTCCTTGCGCTGAACGACTTTGGAGTTGGCAGGGCGGGTTCGAGCTGCTCCGTGTGCCGATGCTGATGCCGTTACACGGCTCTGTGAGCCGATGCCGTTACCCCAGGCCGGTGTTGGGAACAGCCAAACCCTTCACCCGGCGATCACGGCCGGAGCTGAGGCGGGACAGGGCTGTATCCTGTCTCCACTCCTGTGATTTTCATTCTCCCCTCTGGCCGAGGCTGCTGCTCTGCTCTGCTCTGCCCTGCCCTGCCCTGCCCTGTCCTGTCCTGCTGCCCTGCAGTTCGCACTGCTTCCACCAGAGGGCGCCTGATCTCCATCGCCACGGGCCCGGCTGCGGCGTGTTTCCCTCCAGGCTCCGCGGTCGGTTCCCGACCTGGTGTCACTTGTTTCATTTTCCCCCATTTAATTTGTGATTCACTGGAGCCAACTCCAGACTCTCCGATAAGGTCTCGAAGGGACCTTTCCTGGCAGTGGCTTTTGCTGCTGGCGCCGTGTGAGCCCCGTTCCGTGGGGCTGGCACACCTCACCGCGGGCGAGGGAGCACCGCGGTGCCTCTGCTCCGGTTTTCTTTCTCCTGAACGTCCTGGCAGCGAGAGAGACACGAGCCAACCATCCCCAGGGGAGGCTGCGGTGGGGCTGTGCCGCGTCCCGGTGATTGCCGGCCGCGGAGCTGAGCGCCCGGTGCTGTCGGCGCTCTGGGGTGGAGGCTGGTCCAGAGGGAGAGGGGTTGGTGCTGAAGGGGTTAATGCAGCTCCTGGCATTTGTTCCTACAGTAAAGAGGCCATTTGCTGAGCTAACAGGAAAGTTGGGAGCAGATTGCCAACCGCTTCCTCTTGTAATCCCTGCACCAAACAGATTGTCCCGGCTCCTTGGGAGGAAGAGCCAGGAGTGGTGTGTGACCTCGGTGTGTGTTGGAACAATAAACTGGTTCTGATGGTTTCACCCGTTCCTCTTCCAGCCTCGTGTTTTCACAGTGTTTTGAATGAGGAAGAGTCGCCTTCCTCCTCCCTCCCCTTCTCACTCCCTGCTCCTGGGAGAGATGTGGGCAGGAAATTTCAGAACTGGCTCTTTGTGCAAGAGAAAAACAAAAATCCTGTTTGCCTGGATGGCCCAGGGAGGCTCGTCTGTAACCCACAGTCCTGGCACAGCCCCGGCACAGCCAGAGGCAGAGGAGCTGGAGGGATGTTCAGGATGGAGCCTGTCCCCAGCCTGGAGCAGAACAGGAACCCGTGGGGCTCCCTGGAGAAAAGGGGCTTCCAGGGAAAAGGGCTTTCCTGGCAGGAGGAGTAGTGGGCTGTGTCCCAGGATGGGGGGATGGTTGGGAAGGCAGCTCTGCTGCCCCTGGGTTTGCAATGAAGCTGAACAGGGGGGTTTGCAGGAATTATTCTGGAATTGTTGACAAGCAGCACTAACCAGTCTGGGTGCTGGACTCCATCCCTCACAGCAGTGGCCGCGTTGTCCTGCCCCGGGCTGGGGTCTCACGTCCCCTCTCTCAGCAGGATTTTCTGCTCCCAGATGGGTGGGATTGTCCAACCGCCCCAAGCAGCCAGTGTAGGACCCCCCGTGTGGGACTGTCACCCCTCAAACGGGCACCATTTCCAGGAGCAGTGCCATGGTCCAGCACCAGCTTCACGCTCCGTCCTCGGCAGTGACACCGTGGGGGCAGGACGAGGGGACCTCGCCAGGGACATCTCCGAGCCTCCAGCTGGTGCTTTGACACCAGCTAATTCCTCAGTTGTTTGGATTTACATCTCTTCTGCTGACGGAAGCAGTGGGATGACTCCAGGGACAGCTGGACCTCGAAGAAAGTGGCAGAGGCAACATTGCTCCTGGCTAATTACACCCTGGAGATTACAGCAACCTCACACTCTGTC
>NW_010288105.1:8826-9175 GCF_000700745.2 Antrostomus carolinensis
GCCCCCAGCCCTGGCTCCTCACTGGAGGCACCGCAGAGGTTTGTGTCACTGAACAGACAACGGCAAACCTGTTACAGACCCAGCACGGTGAGGGTGACTTTCAGTCCCTGAAATTCACCGTTTCCATGTGCAGGTGACCTGTCACCTCTCCTGGAGCAGCTGCTGGTGTGTCTGTGGCATTTCTAAGGCGTCACTCGGTGCCGGATCCCACCACAGTGGCCGTTACCATGGCTTGTGTGCGTGCAGGAGGCAGCTGGGAGATGCCGCTGCCTTTTCCCTTCGCCTGCACAGAGAAGGTCCCTGTCCCAGGCAGACCCCTCCCTGCGGCCGCCCTCGCCCCACAGCTCTG
>NW_010288106.1:0-1330 GCF_000700745.2 Antrostomus carolinensis
GCTCCACCCAACCTGTCCACTCAACTCAACCAGCTGGAGACTCTTCAGTCCAACTCAACTCAACCCAACCCAACTAGGCAGACATTCTTTAACTCAACCCAACCCAACCAGTTGGAGGTTCTTCAGCCCAACCAGCTAGACATTCTTAAACCAAACCCAACCAGATGGAGACTCTTCAACCCAACTCAACTCAACCCAACTAGGCAGATGTTCTTTAACTCAACCCAACCCGGCCAGCTGGAGGTTCTTCAGCTCAACTCAGCCCAACCCAACTCACTGGAGACTGTTCAACTGACAACTCAACACTGCTCAACCCAACCAGATGGAGTTTCTTCAACCCAACTAGCTGGAGGTTCTTCAGCTTAACCCAGCCCAACTAGCTGGAGACTCTTCAACTCAACCAGCTGGAGACTCTTCAACTCAACCAGCTGGAGAATCTTCAACTCAGCTTAGCCCCACTCAACTTATTGGAGACTCTTCAACTCAACTCAGCTAAATCCAACAAGCTAAAGGCTTCTCAACTCAACCCAACCCAACCAGCTGGAGGCTCTTCAGCCCAGCCCAACCAGGTGGAGACTTGATCCCTCACCTGCAGCTCCTTCAGCTTCTTCTGGAGCTGCAGGGCCAGTGCCTGCTCATCCTCGATCTTGCTGTTCTGCTGGTGGATCTCAAACTCTTTCCTGCAGAGGAAGGTGGAGAACACTGAGGTCCCTACCTGCCTGCACCCCCTGACCAGGTCAGACTGGAGCGGAAGGTTCAGCCTCACTTCTTCAGCTTCTCCTCCAGCTGCTGCTTGTCATTCTCCAGGTCCATTATGTTCTCCTGGGTCAGCTTCAAGTCACCTTCCAGCTTCCTCTTGGCCCGTTCCAGGTCCATCCGGATCTTCTTCTCCTGCTCCAGGGAGCCTTCGAGCTGTATGGAAACACAGAAATGGGGAGAAACCTCAGGTTTTCATCTGCCCCAGAAAGCTCCTCAGCAGTGCCTGTGGTGGGACCGGTCCACACTCACGTCGTCCGCCTGCTGTTCCAGCTTAACTTTGGCCTTTGTCAAGGTGTTGACCTTGTCCTCCTCCGCCTGCAGGTCATCCAGCGCTTGCTGGTGAGCTTCTTGCAGGGCCTTCTTCTCCTTTGTCAGCTTGGCAATAGTCTCATCCAGCCCGGCCATCTCCTCTGTGAGGTTCTTGACCTGCAGGAGGAGAAATATCAGGAGAAACCCAACCCAAGCAGCCTGGGGTCTTCTCAACCCAACCAGATTGGGGTCTTCTCAACCCAACCAGCTTTGGATGTCCTAACCCCAACCCAACCCAACCCAACCCAACCAGGCCAAGTTG
>NW_010288107.1:0-16706 GCF_000700745.2 Antrostomus carolinensis
TATAATATTATATATTTTCTATATATTATTGAAGGATAATAATCTACTGGAATAAACAATTACTTATTGCAGTATTCATGGAATAATACAACTCATTGTTCGAATATATTCTTCTATTACTCTTGTTTTCTACATTACTAAACGTTCAACAACTGCCTGGTATAAATAGTTGTCTCACTGAAATAAGCCATATACAGTTCTCTCCCTATGCACAGACCACAGGAATAAGTTCTGGTAAGCAGATCTATGTAGTTTACCTACCAATAAACTGAGCAGACTTCGGAGCCCTAAGGCAGGTGTTTTGACAGCTCTCATGTTCCCTAACATGCACCCAGCTCAGCAAGTGTCAGGGCTGCTTCTGATGTTGCTGTTGCTACTGAATTAGATGCCCTCACCTAAGAAGGGGTGTTGCTAGGCAAGTTGATCCTGGCAACTCCAGCTGCTGCAGCTGTTCTGCCTCCTCCTTTCCTCTTCTCCCCCACCCCACTTCTTCTTGGTGCAGGGTGGAAACACCCCTCTGCACCTCAGCTGAACCTCTCTGAAAAATCATCATTTGTCTTAAGGGCAGCCCCGCTCCCAGAACATTGAATTTTTTGCCCCCATCATCTCAAAGCTCGAAAAGCAGTGGGAAGATTTCATTTCACTGCCTTGTCAAACTTGGATGGCAACAGACCCTTATGTGGATGAACTGATATTGAGGAAATAAACACAGAGACATAGCTTGGCCTGGGGGAGGAGAGGTATATAAACTCCAAGGTAAAAAAGAGTCACCTATGTAAGACAAACTGTAGGACTAGAAGTTGGACTAGGAGATTTCCTGAGCTTCTTTCCAATCTGAATTGTATCAGACCCTATGACTTCAATTTCTCAGTCCATGGAGGTGTAGGACAACTTCTACCTGAGAAGTGTCCTGCTCCACACACAGGTGAAACAGACCTCTGCCTAGACATGCTGGTATGATAAAGACATAGATGTCTATGACTGCTTCTGTTTGTTGAAGTCACTGCCAACACCGAAGTTCAGCTGTGATCCAGCTCTCCTGAATATTTTCCTGTGTTTTCTCTGGAATTCTGGCTTTCAGCCCAAGCTGACATTAAGAATCTTAGTCAAAATGCTTGGACTTTACTATTTATTGCATCGAAACTGCATGAAAAAATGCAATGTTTGTCCAGATCATCTTGAAAGGGACTGCAGATCAATTAAAAATTCTGCTTGGATTTACTTATTAAAAAGATTCTTCAATAAACTAATATACACATTTGGCTGAAATTTTATGTTTGTAGTTAAATCCTTAATTCATTTGTGTTGTGTCTTCCTGTGCTTCACTATGACCATTTCAACCAAATCACAGGTTGCAATATGTGGAAACTTGGCTTTGAGGTAGAAAGAGAAAAGAAAAAAAGCCCTTTTTTTTGGCTAGAATTATCTGCTTAAAAGAACTCTTCATATACTAACATCTTGGAAAGGTTTTACTGGTGATTTGTTTTAGGATATCCTGTGCTTAATGAGGAATTTGTTGGCAGGGAAGCTAATGATTACAACTTGTTAGAGTCTACAGCCGCCAAAAGATTACCAGACTGATCCTATTTTCTTTAATAGGGCTGTCAAATATTCACATGACATTTATACCATGATTCAGGGACTGTAAAGTTCATACATTACCTTTATAGCTACTTGTCTGTCACCAAGTTCAGAATTCCTGGAGAGTGTGCATGTACAAGAAGCTGATCTGGGAATCATGAATTAAAGATGGATGGATTGGAATGGCTGGTGATTTAACAATCTATCCCAGTTATTTGAGAAGCACATTGCCACCCCTGCATTTAAGCACTGGAAATTTTAAAAAGAAAATCAGTGAGGACTATTTTGCAATATAAAGATATGAACCCTGGTAAAAAGAAAGGATTGAAAGCTTAGAAATACATTCTTTAGGTCTATCTGTATATAAAGAAAATCAGAAACAGATTAAAGTGAGATAGTAATCTCAAACCTAATAATATTTGCTTTATATTTGTTCCTTTTTCTGTTTATAAGTTATATGCAGTCACATAATTTGCATATCTTAACATTGCACCGTACTATGAATAAGTTTATTAACACAATCAGACTCAGTCTAGCAGACATTAACTGAATTCTGCCCACTTGGCTGGCTCAGTGCAATAACACAGTTCTTTGGCTTCTTCTATTAGAAAGATCTCTTAAACCTGAAAAAAATAGGTAATTTCTACCGATTGAAATGAAGTTTATCAAATAACTTTACATTTACAAATTTATTTCTGTTGTGTTGGCTGTGCTCCGATGGTCCCTTAAGCTACATAATTTCCATTTCATTCATTAACTCCGTAATAACTTCTACTACCAAACAAAGGGAATATAAAAATATTTCAAAGTTTTATGAGCAGTATCACTGTAGATATTGGTAAAAACATGCATTTTAATTGACATTTTGATCATAATCTTATAACTAAAATATAAATATGCAATATCTGCAGAAAATAACAACAATGGTTAAAATATTGCTGAATACAACTTGCTATTATGTACTTTCAAGTATTTTAGGAAAGCAATTTCCAGTAATATACTGAAACAAAAATTACTGTGATGAAAGCTTCAAATATCCTTGAAAATATTTACTTATTTTGGCATTAAAACTTTCGAGATGGTTCTTGTCTTGATAAGAAGCTGAAGTTCAACTAGAAATATTTAAACTACTTTATTTTTAATTACATTAAATTTTCTACCAAGACACTTATTTTCAGCAAAAAACCAATCTCAAAAAATCACTACCAGGGCTCACCTGAAATTTCAGAAGGATTAAATTACAAAGATACCATTTATCAGAACTGTGTTATCATTTGTGAAATCAGTAGTTAAAACTTAAGTTCTTGAAATAGAAAACTCCACGATGCAGAGTAAATTCATCCTCCACATGGGTTGGCATCTTGCTCAATGCTACACCGCTCCAGGCTCCTAGTACCTAAAGGGATATAAGATTATCTATCCTATTCTCATTTTATAGTGTTAGCTCTAATAAAAAACATTCCAAACGATACAGAATCTGAGTGCCTTTCTTATGGGGATATAACAGACCCGGCGGTGAGCAGGCACGGCCAGAGCTCTCTGACGCTCCCCTCTAGTGGATTCCTTGCAGAAGAGCAGCAGATCAGCTTCCTCTTGAGGCACAAGCTGTCGCAAATGGAGTACTTGGAGCAGTGTAGCAGAGAACCTGCCTGACCTCAGGTTCTCACCTGTGAGTTTGGTGGCCGCAGCTGGTGGCCTCCCCTTCCCAACAGCAGAGTGATGCGCTGAACAGCCACAAGGAATTCCCAGGTCTCCAGTGTATGGCCATGTTACCACAGCACAACAAGTGATCGCACCTCCACTGGGTCGCCGTAATCATTTGTTGATGTATTTTTATCCTGCAGAAAGAGCTTTGTTGTCCTATGTAATGCAGCCCCACAGACAAAGGGTGTCAATCTTGTCTTGTAATTCCACATGGACACAAACAAGTACCTGTGTCAAAAGAGGCCTCCAAGTGTGGTCGTCTTGTGCACTCTCCCTGTGGTGCTGGTCCTCCAAGATTTCTGCTTCTTATAAAATGAAATGGACAATTAGATCAAAAGTCTGATCTGGCTACAACTGCTCTTTTTTATTATTATTATTGTGCTATGTTAGTTTTAACTAGGTCAGTGTTTTTTCCTCCCACCCTTTGTCTTTTCTCATCCATTCTGGTTGCAAACCCACTCTTACTTAAGTAACACACGTGTGTTCATGTGGTTGAGTGAGACTCAGACCTCAGCTGAGCCTGGATTAGCAAGATTAAAAAACAAACAAACAAAAAAATCTGATTTTCTCCAGAATTCTTGGTACTTTAATTAAAAACCTAAACATTGTCATAAGTTTTGTAGTAGATCAGTAACTTCAGAACTAGAGTGCCCTCAGTTTGCTGGGAGTTCTAACAGACAAGTGTGGGTCTGGTGAAACGCTGGAGAGCAGAAAGCAGGTTCCTGAGCCTTGCATAAAGTACACACACCATCCCTTAACTTTGTAGTATCTCTCTATTTCTCTCATACAGTCTCCCAAATATTGGAAGTTTGAGAGAATTCCAAAGAAAGAAGCTTTGGGCTAAAAGAATGATAATCATAAAACAGAAAAGAAGAATAATGTCATATTTGTTACTAAAGATCTGAAAGGTTAATGTAAGATGATTAATCTTTGATGACAGTTTACCTCAATTGAAGCAGAGGGAGCAAACAGTTGTGTAGTTTACACAAAGGAATAGAGCTGGGAGGCAGTGTGAAAGCATGACAGATCAGAGAAAGAGTTTTGTAAAAAGGTAATTAGGAACACTGGAAACTACAGCTAAGAAACTACTTCTTCTGACTACTGCCTACGCTGCTATACATACCTCACAAACTCACAGAAACCTCAAATATGCAAATGGTATTCATTGGTAAGGTGGCAGGTAGTCGTCACTGGACTCCCAAGTTACTCGGAAAGCTGAACAAATTTATGCTTTTATAGATGCATTCCTCAAGCCCACTCTGGTTCATGGGGCACCACAGGAAGGCGTGTTCTGTTGCTGCACTTTGGGTTTCATCTGCAACACTAAACAAGCTTAAATATTTAACTCATTTTAAAAATTAATTAGAAAATATCAAAACCTGAAACAAAAAGTACCAGGTATACTTCCTGCAGGTTATATGAAGCCTGTCATTTGGGTTATGTCACAGACTTGAAGAAGAAATACTTCTCTTGAAGAACATGCACTATTCTCTGTTTAGAGGACTGACCAGTTCATGAGCTGTTGTGGATGGAAAGCAACATTCCGGGATTCTCATAACGTAAAGCAATCTGTATTTTCTCTTCTTCTAAAGAGAAGGTGGAAAGAAGTATGACATCTGGAATTTTGCAAGGAGAACACTCACAGCTAGAAAACTACCAGGTAACTGGTTATCTCTCTAGCTGAAAATGCTGTTGGTCTTAATAACTTGATATAACATATGACTGAAAAATGTTAAAGAGACTGGATAAGAGAAATTGAACTCACAATTCTCAGAGAAACCAACAAGAACTTCACTTCCAAAGTGATCCAGGTTAACCTTTAGAAAATCCCAGCCTAAGTACATAACTTAAAAGAGATCTCTGCATCAAGGGATTTACTTGAATAAATCATTGGTTTTCTGTTACTATAATGCAGCATGTCAATGCTGTAGTTGTTCAAAGGGCATTCAGCAAGTCTGAGAATGTGAGAATGAATTTCAATTTGATAGTATAACTTCCTGAGAGGCTTAAGAAGAGTCAGTCCCAGTTCAGCACAGAATAATTTGGGTTTTCTGTTTGGGAAGCAACTGAACAGAACATCACTGATGTTCTCAATTGCTTCCCATCTTTCAGTCCTCCCACACAGGCAGAAATGTTATAGATGTCTGCAGTACTTAAGAACAGCAAACTCGGCTGCTCTTAAGATCTACTGTGGAGGATCTGGGTGTCGGTGACGGATGGCAGGTGAAGGACATTTCTGTTCATACCTGCATCGTGCTCCTAAGATCCACTGGTCGCTCCACTAGTTGTAGGGGAGTGAAACCTGCATTTTGCCTTAATGAGTTTTTCCTCTTCTCCTCACTTCTCACTTCATGACTCATTTCCGTTTTCAGGATTGTGAATTATTTTCTGCCCATATTTTGAAGCACATTAGCAGTGCACATTTATTGACATTGCACATACTCTCAAAAAGACAGCTTCATAAGCCACAATTGCTTCCATATTTCTAGGGTCTCTCGTGATCTCTCACATGAGACACTGAGAGGTCACTGAGACAGGGGGGTCTCTTGGCCTTTTGTAACTGAAGGATCATTTAGCCTTTTGGATCATCTGTTTGGACCATCTCTTTTGGACCAGCCCCAAAAGGAAACAGACTTTCCTCAAGTCACAATCATTTCTGCATATCTCAGGCTAGACAGATGTTTGCCTAAACTGTTTTAACAACCTTCAGTGGTGGAGCCTCTATCCCTTCCTTTGTAGTAGAGTCCAGCGCTTCACTACCTTGCCTTATTAGAAAGTTTTATCCATGGTCCCACCTGCTTCTATCTTGCTATAATTTCAGCTCAGTACTTAAGACTACTTCAGCTCAAGAGAACAGTTAGCATGTTCTGTGTACTTTTTACATGATCAAAGTCTTTACCATTCTAGTTTCTACCAGCTACTATGTATCAAGATGCCTTACACAAATGTATTCTCACATTTCCTCACAGGGAAAAAAAGATTATCACAGTTTCAGCAACATAATACAGAAATAAAGAGTGTTTAATGAAAATGCCTAAGTCTAAGCAGAACAGATATTTCAACAGTAGAAATTAACAATTTCTCCTTGGACCTTTGGATGCAAAGAAGTGACCCCAAGAGCCCAGGACCATAATCATGAGACCACACTTGTACTGTAATTAAAATAAATGTCACATTTCCAGAAAGAAGTAAAAAATAGTCTTTTTTATTATCCCAGACTTTCTGCTGATGGAAGCTTTGTTTCAATGAGCTTTTTAAATCTGTGCCTCCAGTGGAGCAAAGTTGGTAAATGTCCAGTTTGGAATAATGCCATTTTGTAGACTCTTTTGTGGCCAACTAGTTGTCAGAACAAGTCTGGTGGGAGAAGCTGAGGATTTTCAGACACTACTGAACATGAAAAGATTTCTCTGCCATTTAGGATTCTCTGGTTCTTTGGGTACATTACTTTCTCTGCTGAAGTCAGACATGCCTTCCTTCTGTTAGAAAACACTGGGGAGCCAGCAACAACTTCTGTCATGTTCAGTACCCAAACAGAGATCAATCTACCATTTGCACTGTAGCTTTTGCACAGGGAACAGCAGCTCAAATGTTTTCAGAGAAGAAGAGACAGAAAAGAAAACTAGTTTGAATTTGAAACCCAAATAGCTGGTACGACTTACCTGTTGGGATAAAATAAGGTATCCTTTTGTATAGCCACATGCAATTATCATCTGATTTAGGGCTAAGCCTAGTTTGACCAAAATCCTTGATACATCTCTTTGCTTTTTCCAGTGATATGCCAGTTCCAGAATGGAGAACTTGAGAACACACTGAAAGGAGAAATGTAGGCATAGTAAGTCAGTACTTATAAAGAGGATTTTTTACTTTCCAGTATTTCACTTCTGTATTGTGAGCAAGAAGTTCTCAGAGGCATCAATACCAGCCAGAGGCCTGATGGCTACTGACTCTCTTCATGGTTTACTGACACTTACCTCTCGGAAAAATCTCCTTTATTTTTTGTGGAAGTATGTGTACAGTGAGTAACAAAGGGAAACACTCACAATCCTGACACAGGCTGTCAGAGCCCTGAGCATACCCCTCTCTCCTAGAAGCTATGCAGCCTGGTCTCAGGGTCTGATAGAACAGCTCTCCAGCCTTGAAGCTATGTGAGGGAGAGCTGCCTGAGAATCCCTTGCAGGGGCTCTCCACTCTTCTCTGTGAGATACTTTTAGGCTGGGCTCTCACACGTTTTCTGCCAGAGCTACCTTGCACTTATGCCCATATCTGGCCAGGCACCCTTTTGATCTGAATCCTCACCCTGACACATGGATTTGTCCTCCTGGCTTGACCTCGGACTTGTCTCATCACCATGGACTGCCTCGTCTGTCAGTCTCCACTTTTCGCTTACTCTGTTTACTGTCTCCAGACCTGCCACACTTGCTCTCTTCAGGCACTGTGCATCTGGGCCCTGTTTGGGATGACACCACTCTGCCTGACTTGCTGTCACCCTTGGCTCCTGGATCTCCCTCCCTTGTGGAGCACTCTGCTCTTGCCGCTCGCTGACAAGGACATCTCAGCTGTAATACCACAGTAAAAAAAAAAAGTTCAGGAGTAAATTTGTAATAAAGCAAAATTCTACTCAGAAAGAAAAATTTCAACACTTTGCACAAAACCTCGTAGAGATACCTCTCCACAGCATCTTCTGCTAAACTGTTTCTGTTACATTATTATAAAGGACTTACTTTTTACAAACAATCAATAAATTGTCTTCATAGAAAGTAAGTAAGTATCAGGACAGAATTCTATACATAGTTAACTTCAAACACAGATATTATCAGTATCTTGGGATTTTCTGGGGTTTCTAGAGTATTTTTAAATGAACAATATTATCACTGATTTAGTTTGATTTCCAGGCATGCTCCTACTCCAAAATACCTGCTTCAGACTGGCTGTAGTTTTAGAGATTTTTGTAAAATTCATACAGACACTTTAGCTTTTTTAATAATTTCTTATTTTTTTAATTTAATTTCTGCTAATGCTTGACCACTACAAATTGTTGCATTTGTTGAGACTACCACTTTTTCCCTAGTCATAAAAAAGACTAGGCATGCCCTCTCTTCATTGCCCCACGTGATTATGCTGTTAATAGGAGATGACTTTTAACTTGTGTAAATTTTGTTCTCAGTACTTCAGTGGGAAGAAAAAACTCATCATATTAGTTCCTCCTTTATATGCCATGGAAGCTGGATGAGCAGCTTCATACTTAATGGGAAAGTTAAGAGATGCAAGTAATTCACTTAGAAGAATGATACACAAAATCCTTAGCCCTCCAAGCATGAAACAGGGCAAATCTACCGTTGCCAGATAACAGGGGATTAAAGAGCCAGGCTACCTACAGAAAGGGTAGGGAAGCTAGATATGCTGTATAGGCAAAAGCCAGGAAGTAAATTGCTATGAGGACTGAATTCTACCAACCCTGAAATGAGACTCATGTTATTATATTCCACATTTAAGGGGAAAAGGGATGCATGAGATCCTGAATGTCCGGGGAACTGGTATGCTTCCGTGCTGGTGAGAAAGGGATGCCATTTTAAATTGTGGCTTGTGATGAACTCATTGGCACATTGGAGTGACTCATGAGGACTATTATAGAATATCTTAGGGCCTTTTTTTCCCTTTACATTTGAGCAGAAGGATGCTTTTCATCTCTGGCTCGGCTATTTCTGATACTAGCTAGGGCATGTTTCAAGGCATTCTCCGTGGTTCTTGCAGGGCTTATGAAAAGGCTATTTTTAGCACATGACCATTAGCAAGTCTCTCCAGTCCTCCTGTCTCCCTCAGGGTCAAATTCTCCCCTGAAAGTGTCCTCTGATTATATAAGAGATATAAATTGAAATTCCACTGGGAAGCTGTGGCTAGCATAAAGCTGAAGAGAAGATTATTTGTGTGGCTTTGGTTAAACACAAATGGATCATTCTCTTAAACAACACAGTGGTTATTTTTGTTCCCTCTGATGTACCAGTGGTTCAATAATTACCCAGCACATAAGTCTGGTTCTTAAACCAACTGGCACCTTGTTCTGTTTCAAAAAAACCCCACAAAGCTAACTGAGTTAGTGAGCTTTTGTGAAACAGTTACATCTCTATGTATTATGACTAGGATATATTTAAAATCTGTTCTTTCTGCTCCGGCAAAGAGGATTCTCTTCTCTCTTAAAAGCAGTCTGAGATAATTTTCATTTCCAACCATGGAATGAACATGACCTGTCATTAGCAGCACCATTTCACTGCATTACTCTACGGACACAGCATGTAGCCAGGAGGCCAGACTCTGACTGTCTCAAGAAGCAACATTTCTCACTCCACTCTTGTATGCTTGGAAGACACTTCTGTTTAAAAAAAAGAAGTAAAGATCACGACTTCTTTTGAAGTCATTATATGAGCAATAATCATATAATATATTCACACAATATATGGAATATTGGAATGTGTGTGTTGTAACTGTGCACAGAAACCCTGGCTAGCCACTTTCAGTAATTCTGCCCAAGTAAAAGTTTTGGGCTAGAAATGTTAAAGCCTAGGAAGAAGAAAGAGGGAAAGAAAATTTATTTTAGAGTTGCCTAGACTTGTATGACCAATAGGACTGTGTGGCATCCTACAGGGTACATGCATTCTAAAATAATTTAAATAGCCAAACTGTTTAGGGTTAAAGGAACAAGGAGCAGAGCAAGGAGTATTCAGGGCAGCAAGCAAATGAGAACAAAGGTTCACATGTGCCTGGCATCAGACAGTGAGGACATGCTTGAATCTTTGTGTTGAACAAAAGTGTTTCACTGGATTTCTGGTCTGAAAGTGACCTTGATGGGATGCAGACATACTCCAACTGCTCTGTTTTGCTGTCCCCATTTTCCTAACTGGAAACCCTGATTGCTAGATGAAACTAACTGAGAGGCAACAGATTTGCTGAATGCTGGCCACTGGCACAGCAGAGACTGCAAGATGGCCCAGTGGTTTCACAAGTACTGGGAGATGGCAATGAGAAATCGTATGGAACGACACTTGACAAGCAAGGACATAGGTAGAGATACAGGGTTTGCTGACCCTCCCTGATGAAGGGTGTCAATACTAGTTTGGTCTGATTTAGTTGACAGGGAGAAAAGGACCTTAAAGGAAGAATGAGTCTCAGTTGCTCGGGATTAATAAGGAAAATGCTATTCAGAATTGTGAGAGATGTATTAGATCAGATTTATGAAAGGAACAATGGCAAGGGCCAAGCACATCTGGACTTGCCGTGTGATGCCACTGAGGGCATCTTCTTTATCTCACATGAGAACTGCCATCAACATTTGTTGCTACTGTCTTCTGTAGTGAATACAGAGTTTCCATTTTTCTTTAGGATTTTCTGAAAGAATTGGTTTGTCTGAGATCTACAAGAAATAGTGAAAAAAACCCTTGTTGATATAACAGAAGTCTCGGCAATCAGGACAAATTGCAGGAATCCATGCAAGCAGCTTGTATCATTTAAATGTGTTCTAAGCCATGCCATGCACATTAAGTTTTCTTATGGGTAAAAGAAATTCTAGTCACATACTTAACATAGATTTTTCACCCGTGTTTACAAATCCCTGGCTCTGCCTGTGCCTTGTATTCTTACTAACGGATTTGGTTTTAGAATGGAAGAGAAAGATCCAGATTCACACCAGGGACATTTAGGCACAACAGCAAAAAAGCAACATTTTTACAGATACATATTCATCAAGTTTCTGTAATTTTTTGAAAGCTCACTGACTTGGATTTAGCCATGGTAGATGTTACAATTCTTAACATAGTTTGGTTTTTTTTCCTGTGGTGTTTTCATCAGCCAAGATGTTGCTCTTCTATTAATGCTTACTTTTAGTTAGTTCAAGAATATATTTATTTAACTCCTTTAGTCCTAGGACAGCAGGATCACAAACATAATTCTGTACATGTGACATTCATTTCCAGAATTTCAGTTTTGCCTCAGTGGTTAACTGTGTCTCCGTTGTTAGAGGTAACAATACTGATGGTTAGAGCCATACAAAGAAACAACACCAAGAAGGTGAATTCTTTAGAAACACGTTTTTTATTCTGCTTTTGTCACAGTGTTGAATGAAAGGAAATAGATATAAGGAACAAATTTGTACTACAGCAGTAGATATTTAAGATGCAGATAAATCAGAACGGAGACACTTCTATGTTTCTGTA
Source organism: Antrostomus carolinensis (assembly GCF_000700745.2). NCBI lineage: Eukaryota > Metazoa > Chordata > Aves > Caprimulgiformes > Caprimulgidae > Antrostomus > Antrostomus carolinensis. The sequence continues at coordinate 11,490 of NW_010288107.1, forward strand.
TCTTCCTATTGAGTTCACAAGCCTTGAGTTAGTGTTGGCTGCAGAACAGTAATGTGAATTTCTCCCTCTATAGACTACATTAAACATTCAGCACACCAAAAGAAATTTCAAGCAATTTCCTTCAGCATTGTTTCCCACTCCATGAGCTAATCAGTTTTGTCAAAGCTGTCCCAGAATGCATCATTGTGCCACTATAAGTTTTTCAGGACTTTCTAACTTCTTTTTTATTAGCAGTTGGACTTTATTACTCCGATAAATTATGGGGAATATATAGCCTATCTCAATTGCCAGAATAAACTCAATTTTCTTCTCAGCATTTTTTTCGCCTTCATTTAAAATTTGGAAACCTGCTTAGAAGATTGCCAGCAGCAATTACTGTAAGAGCTATTTTCTGCAGAAAAGAGGAAAATTAGTTCTATGAGATGGGACTAGTAGAAGGGACCTATTTGTCCGACTTTAATGGAAAGTGATTTTACAGAGGACCTAAGAAGAGCTGGGATACCTTAAAAACTAAGGGCATGGTCAGTAACTAGAAGAGGCAGGAGGGTGGTCACTCTATATTATCTGCTTTGAAGCTTCTAAGGTATCAGAGTGAAAACAAATGAACAGAGAAAACGCTTTGTCCCAGAGGAAAGAAACTTACCCAAGCTCATTATATTTAATTACAGAAAACAACAGCACTTGGAGGGGGTAATAATTTGGCTGCTACTGAAATTGTTATGGCATGTTCTACCTCTCTATAAGCATAGCTGAGTGATAGCAGTACAGTTTTACAGAATATCTCCTGAGTCAAAGCCAAGGAGGCAGTTTGCAGCACTTGTGCAGACACATAACATAAACTTACTTGTGATGGTTGCTTAAAATAGGACTCTTAAATGCCTCATAATTAATGGATACTGATTTACCGCAAGTAGGAGACCTACTCAATGCTCTTGCAAAGCAAGTTATTTTTTTTATCCTTGTATACATGCTTGATTTTTTCTTTCTAACTAAATGATCCAGGTATTTTGATCCCTTGAGTTGCCATTTCAAAAGCTCAAGTCTTAAAAATTTCATATCCTAGTCTCAGCTGAGGGGTCTGTCAGAGTTTACAACTAAGGAACATCTTTAATCGTGGACAGAACAAAACTCCTTAGAGGAAAGAGAGAGAGGTGGGGAATGGCATGCCAGTCCACAGGCTGTTACCACTGACTCAGGTGATTGAAACAAAAATGCTCCAAGGATGCCACTGCCAGTGAAAACCTAAATGACATTGATATCCCTATATGAACAGATTTTGAATAGTCTGGTGTACTACTTCCATGACTTTATCTAGCTCAAAAATATAGGTGGCATTGTGCTAATATAACATTATGGGCTAGCAGACATGAGGAACAGTTCCAACTCTGCAATAGACCTGCTTTGTGTTAGTGTAATTTGTTGAACGTTGCTCATCTTCAGCTTTCCTATTTTTTAGACAAGGCTGCAAGTAACTGACTAACTAACAACCTAGAACTTAGAAAAAATGCTTCACAAAGGTGAAAGATTGATTGCAGCTGAGCTGTACTGGCTTCCTGAGTTCTGAACTAAGGTGAACATATGGTAAATAACATGTATTTGCACACTGTCATTTTTTAAATTCATACAAAACCTTTAGTGTTCAACACAAGTTCTGCAGGAAAATGTTCAGGTAAGAAATCCTAAAGAATTGTAAAAAAAATGGCTATGTATTTGACTCCTGACTGGCTCTACAGAAACTGTTTCTAACAACACATTATGAATTAGTAACACTATAAAGCAAGAGTAAGAATAAAAAGGATTACTTATAGGTGCATGTATAGACAGTGGTTGCAAGCTGACATTAAATAAAATTTACTAACCAGTATAAGCTCTTGGCCTCTTTCCTAAAAATGAGCTCAAACACCAGAAATTCTGAATACAATTTTCATCTTCTAGTATCCCAATATTGTTTGTAATTCAGGTATTCCTGCTTCCAACTAGGCTGTGATTAACATAGATACAAAGTGTTTCTTCTCATATATTTTCACTCCTTCTTAGAAGACAGTTTTTAGTGCCTGGAAAACACCTCTATTTTCCCCACGATGAGTCAAGCTGCAGCCCTAGACATTTTCCAAGATCCCTGTTCGAAAACCTACTTTCCTCAGGACGATGTATTATCTTAGTAATTTCTTACCATTTCTGGTTCTTTCTTTTTAAGAAGAAATGATACATTGTGAGCAGTTCCAAAATAAGAAAAAAACTATCCTCCTTGCATTTTATAGAGCTTTACCTGAAACATTTTCAGCCTTCTAATAATGGCTCTAGTGTCACCGTCTCCTTTAAAGATACAAAATAGCAGGGCCCTTAGTTACCCATTTTGGAAGAAAGTAGAAGTTTCTCCATAAACAATTGACAATATTAGTCAAGGGCAACTGATCCTGCCTTTAAAATTTTTGGCTACTATGTCTGCTTTGATAATCCCTTCTATTTCCAACCAAGTGGCTCCAGATCATAATTCTATAGTATGCAGGTGACTTAGTAGAGCACAGGACAAGAGTTTGTCCTTCATATAGGATACTTTATGCCTTATAAGGCAATATCACTACCTTAAACTGTACCTACCAACCACTGCTCAGCCACTGTAGTACCTGGATGATATCTGTGTCCATCCTAAGATGTTTATTAATATTCTGCATGTCTATACATGAGGTAATATTTTATATGTCTTCTTCAAAATTGGCTCTGTGATATGATCCAGAATAGTCTAACACGTATTAAAGGACAACGCTTAGTAAATTTTGCCCTTTTTTAAGGTCTATGCTAATTTCTATGGGAAATTTAAGGCATGGAAATGTTCAGTGACTCTCTAGAGATAACAGTGCAGGCTAAGGATACACGGTGAGTGCCGTAGTTCAGTCCTTGGTGAACAAGCCACTTGCCTCTGCTGAAACAGACTGGAATTCTGCATAGCTTGAGCACTTGAAAACCAGAAGACTTGGAAATTTAGTTTTCTGGTCTAGTCAACAGAAGTCCACTGGCTTTCTTGGCATTCCCTGTTTTTTTACATATTAAAGCGTCACTTTCCATCTTCCTACTTTATTTTACAATATCAACTGACACAATGGGGAATCACATACAAAAGGTATATGGTATTCTGAATCAACAGAACACTTTGAGCTCTCACTAATATGTTTAAAAATGTAATATCTTATTCTAGTCCCTTGATGCTTTGATTTACTCATTGGGAAGAATGGAAGGAATTAAAATTTATACATGGGGGATAGTAAGAGTAATTATCAGCCAAGCCACTGCAGATTGTCAGATAAAAAAATATTTCATTAAAAAATGTAAACATGGAGTCATGAAGTAAATTTTATGCAGTTCTATTGGATCTGTGTAAAACTGGATATAGAATCGGATGCATTGTGGTTTTTTACACATAACCAGAACATGCCACTAAGAAATAAACACCATTTTTTGTAGGAACTGTGAAATATAAAATATTAAAGAAGCAACAGTAAGCATAAGAAACATATTAAGGTAACACCAAACATCTCAGGATTCCACATAGCCATTAAAACAGGAGAAATAATACCATCCTATCACAAACGCAAACACAAATGCAGTTCTTTCCCATAAATGCAGCTCTCATGAACCTCCATGAGAAAAATCTAATAAATTACACCAAAAATGCAATTTGTATAATTCACTGCTTTTTTAATCAATGTCATGTCTATAAGATTGGTAGTAGGAACACCTTAAAATACTTTTGATGAAAATGTTATCCCATTCATACAATGTCCATAGATTATTAAGAACACTGAGCTTCTTAGAGATGTGGTGGCATGTTGAATTAAATGACTGTGAAGGAAATGAATATTACACAGCCTTTTTGTCTTTCCAGCACTGGCTTGAAGGAAATATCACCCAGCAAACAAAATTAGAAGATGTGTCAACATCACAAATTAGATATGAAATAATGAAGAAGGCAAATTGTATTTACACAAATTTGTGTAAACAAAACAAAGCGAAACAAATCAGACTAATTTCCAAAATGCAGAAAATTCCTGGCAAACTTGTTCCTTGCAAACTAGTTCAAAGCTTCTTATTTCCTTATTTTTTAAGAGGGCAAATAACAGCAAATAAAAATATTCAAAAACATGTCAGACACTGAACTAGTTACTGGGCACCAGTCAGCCTTTCCAGGGACTGACTAAGGACTGCATTTCAGAATCTAGAAACACCTGTGAAGAATCTACCAGTCATTCAGCAATCAACTGGTTTCCAGTACTGGTTCATTGGTTTCCTTAGCAGCACTTTTTGCTGAATGATAACTAAAATACTCAGCTGTAAACAATGGAAGCTACATCTGTCATGAGAGCCAGAATTTGGAGGTCCTACTCCCTGTTACCAGAAGTCAATGGTAGTTATAACGATCTGTAATGGCCATCTGCTGGTTACAAACTAAAATCCACTGTCATAAAACATTTAAAGTCATCTGCAATCATGGGGGGAAGGGGAAGGGGGGGAGTTGTCCAGCTATCGGCTTTAGTTCGGTACAAATTAATATGCACTTACTTCAAATAACGGTAAGACTGTATTTATTCCTGAGGAAGTCAGTTTTGCTTTTAATGGAGAAATGTCAGCATCTCCACCAACCAGTTCCATACCTGGAGCGAAAGGCGTGCAGAGGGGAGCTCCAGCAGAAAGGCTGGGATGTGATCAGTATGGTTCCTTTCCTCCTCAGAGTTACAGCATTTCCTCAGGTTAAAAATGAGAATGCCTGAGGGGCTAGGATCGCAACTTTGCAATCTCCTGCGAAGAAGAGAGAATACCGGACATGCAGCATTTTTCAAACAGTTTGTCTTGCTGGACTTGAAAATTATTCCGCCTTCAGTTTTAACAAGCTGCCCTGATATGCGAACATATAAAATATAGTTAGATTTATTCATTTATTTTCTGTATTAAGAATTAGATTTTAGAAAATAAGCTTAGCTTCATTTTGTCTCTGTGTTAGGTGGGAAACTTTAAGTTTAGATCGTTTTGTCTGTGTTAAGGGGGAAACTTTTACAATAACTAACAAGCTGTTCCACACTATCAGCAAAGGCCTTGCGGTGCCTGGTCTGCGAGCAGTCTGGAGCAAGATAAGAAGATGCCTGGTACGCAACACCTGCAGCATGAAACAAAAAGCTGACCTTGTTTTTTCTAGAGGTCTACAAGGCTGCTAACAAACACCAA